>NW_015558623.1:1357403-1385569 GCF_001515605.1 Sinocyclocheilus anshuiensis | reverse complement strand
GGCGTCATGCTCCCTGACAGTTTCGAGGTCGTGGTCATTCACAAAAAGGATAAAGCATGCAAGTCTGAGCCGCCCCATCTCTATTGACGTGCGTCGCCGTATTCTGTTTCAATTAACCCACCGCTGAGAACCAAGATGCCTCGTTATCACCGTGCAGGCCTAATGATGTCCTGGACTGCCGGCGGACAGGGATTCCTAGCAGGAGAGCAGCGCTACTGTCTCAGGAGGATACTGTGTACACAACGCCTTAGTCACAAGTATGCTTGGCGCCTTCAGAAAGTGCTTATCTGAGATAACGAGGCAGTCTGTGCTATATCGAGGAAAATTCATGGTTAGATGGAGATGCAAAACCGGTTGGACACTTTTCAGAGACTTTACAAGATAAATGACTCATATAATACACAAACAGGCCTTGAAGGGGCTATAAATTATTTTAATTTTTTAAGAATACCAGGCATGAAATGTCCCTATACAATACCATAGATGTCACTGATAAAGTTGTCTTGAGAAATGTAAACAGAAAAATATAAGTTTTGTAAACAGGGGAGCGGCCTGCACTATCCTAGTCCTACACTATGATTTTTTCATACAAAAAGGTTTTTTTTCAAAGTTTTTTTTTTTTGGAAAAAAATTTATACTTTTATTCAGCAAGTATGGATTAAACTGATCAAAAGTGACAGTAAAGACATTTCTATTTCAACATGCTGTTTTTTTTTTTACTTTGTATTCATCAAAGAATCCTGAACAATCCTGTGTCATCGTTTCCACAAAAATATTAAGCAGCACAACTGTTTTCAACATTGATAATAAGAAATGTTTCTTGAACAGCAAAACAGCGTATTACAATGATGTCTGGATCATGTCTCACTGAAGACTCTAGTAATGACTGATTTTCTCTATATTAACAAAATTCTACTCAGAAACTGAATCAGAATTATAGATGGAATAGAATAGAATTTACAAAGAATGGAATGGATGTAGGGTAGTATTAAGTAAATAAAAGTGGTATTGCACATCTTTTTATTGAACAGTAGGGGAGAACATTTAACTGTTCATGAGGTAGTTCTTGTGCCTGGCAGTCCTGGTGTTCGGTGCTCTGTAGCACAGGTCAGACAATAAAAGTTCAAAAAGGAGATGGCTTGGATGTGAGGGATCCAGAGTGATTTTCTGAGCCCTTTTTCTCACTCTGGATATATACAGTTCTTGAAGGGTGGGCAGGGGAGCACCAATAATCCTTTCAGCAGTCCGAACCGTCCTCTGTAGTCTTCTAATGTCTGATTTTGCAGCTGAGCTAAACCAGACAGTTATTGAAGTGCACAGGACAGACACAATGAGGGCTGAGTAGAACTGTGTGAGCAGCTCCTGTGGCAGGATGAACTTCCTCAGCTGGTGAAGCCTTTTTAACAATGGAGTCAATGTGAGTCAGCTCCAGGTTGTTAAGACTGCACCAGACAGCCAGCTGCTCAACCTCGCTTCTGGATGAGGCCGATGACTGTTGCGTTGTCTGCAAACTTCAGGAGCTTGACAGAGGGGTCAGTAGAGGTGCAGTCATTGGTGTAGAAGGAGAAGAGCAGTGGGGAGAGAACACATCCCTGGGGGGGCACCAGTGCTTATGGTGCGGCTGTTTGAAATTAATTCCCCAGTCTCACTAGCTGTTGCCTATCTGTCAGAAAGCTGGTGATCCATTGACAGATCGATCTAGAAAGTGGGTTAGTTTGGTCTGGAGGAGTGCTGGGATGATTGTATTGATAGCCGAACTGAAGTCCACAAACAGGATCCTAGCATAAGTCCCTGGCTTGTCTAGATGTTGTAGGATATAATGCAGAACCATGTTGACTGCATCATCTATGGACCTGTTTTCTCAGTAAGCAAACTGCAGGGGGAGTTTCCGCTTCGTAGTATAGAGTCCTTGTGATCGCGAATCTCGAAAGTGAAAGTGAAAGTAAAATGAGAGCATGCAATCGAAAGCGGTTTCAATAGCGGCTCCCTGATGCCCGCAATTTATATACAGTGTCCTATTACTTGCCCAACGATATAATTGCGAGAAAAAGTATTGAACATTTTTTTATCCTCCCATCTCGTAGGCTATTTATTCCCTTTAGGGTTAGTTCACCCAAAAATGAAAATTAGCCTGTGTTTTACTCACCCTCAAAGCATCCTAGGTGTATGTGATTTTCTTCTTTCGAATCCAATCGGAGTTATATTAAAAATTGTCCTGGCCCCTCCAAGCCTTTCAATGGCGGTAAGCGTGTGTTGGTTGACACATTTCAAACGTAATAAACACTTTTTTCTCACTTCCGCTGACTGTCATTCACGGAAGCCATTCCGGTGGATGACGTAAGACTTGTTTTAAGTTAATATTAAAGTATTTATAAATTGGCTAGACCAAAACACAATCAATGCTCTGTTAGAATGTATTGGTACGGAATACTGAAATTTTGGTACCGTGACAACACTAATCTGCAAACACAGATATCGGACAGCTACAGGTCACTATAGTGTCTCCAGAAGTCCATAACTATAATTTTATCAAATATCAGATGACAAATAAAAAGCACACATTTTTAGTGTTATTCTGGCCTGAACCCTGGGGTAATTTCTGACCCTGGCCAAAGAAAGTTCTCTGAAAAGCACCATGTGGTCTCCGAAGAAGAAAGAGGGTCCATAAAACTATTAGGCACTTCCTGGAGTAACGTGATTGGTGGAAGTACCATAGCAGTGGCGGCGGCGCTTCAAACATTTGCCATATTCGTTTTCTCCCCGTGGGAAGTCATTATTGAGTTAGCATTGTAGAGACTCGCTTGTTTTCTCTGTATCTAACTCTCTCTCTCCTCCTTCACTTCTGCGGTGAGAGAATGCATGCTTGCGGTGGAAACAAATGCCCCTTTTGGGGCGAAGGATAATGTTGTACACAATTCAGACATTACGATGGCACTATTGTGGTTCGCCTTAATTAATCGAGAAGGGGCGGCTTTCAAGGTTGAGAGAGGGAGGAAATAAAAACAAGCTTGCCACAACAAAGACACACTAGAGGCAGCTTGAGAAAATAGTGGAGACCTTTATGTCTAAAGAGATGGGGTGAACCTGAATTACTCGTCTACTTCAAACAAAGCTCTCGAGCTGTGTCTACATTAAGCTCTTAAAATATTCAAATCAAAGACACACAAGGATGAAATGTACCTCCCACTTTTCAACAAGATAATTAGTCTTTAATATCATTTAAAATGTCACGTTAAAAGTCATTGAAACTAAATAAATGATTCATTTTACAGCTGAACTGTGAGTTGGACACATTTCAGTCAAATCCTTACTACATTTTCATTTTTTAATTCAAAGTGACTTATGGTGTATTCTAGGTATACATTTTACAAAACTGTGCCATTGCTTCATTCAGCTTTTCTCATATTACAAGAACAGAGGATTCGGGGGAAACTGGAAGGGGAGAGAGCACCGTCACAGCTCAGACTGACTGTACAAGTCGAAGTCTTCAAATGCTGCTAAACCACACGCTGAGAGGGAATATGATCCACTTATCTGAGTGAGCTCTAAGACCAGGATCACTTTCCTCACACCAGCGGGACACTTCAATCCTCCCTCCCGCTCTCTCTCTCTTTCTGTCTCCCTCTCTCCGTATCTCAAGCGCTCACAGAAGACTATGTGACTATGTCTACAGAGAAAAGATAGTGTAAATGTTCAGGACTTTTCCGTCATAGAACTCATATCATAAACAATGTAAGACTCTTGTTTAAGTGTTTCAGCAAAAATCAATAAATCATACATTAAAGCTGTAGGCCTACTTCTACTCACAAAATTTTTACAACTACTGAAATTAACATTTTTTGTTTTGTTTGTATCAGTTGTCTAAAAATATACATAATGTTGCGATCACATGACCACCAAAACACTACTTAATTGGTAATCATGATATTGAAATATGAATATCTTTCTACATAATTATTGAACCAGTCGATAAATGCAACCTGGTGGGTTTCTAAACAGAATATCAACAGTGGCATTATACTACTGTGCATTCACCAGGAAAGAATGTTATTCCCAGCCAGGTAAATTAATATTTTATGTGCTGTGATAATTCACAATTTTACATAACAGCCATGTACGCTTACAATGTATTGCTTGACATAATATTTTAAGCTTAAATAAGTTTAAAAAATAAATGTAACAATAATAATAACAATAATAATAATAATAATAATTATTATTATTATTACTATTATTATGGTAACTAAAAACTTGTGCGTGACACCAAGTCCCAAATTTGTCAGTCCAGTCCAACAATATTAATTCCTTTTCATAATCAACATGCAGTCTTTACACATTTTTCCCAAACAACACCAAAGCTGACTATCAGAAGTGAATCTCTCAAATCGGATGGCAAGATAGTGAAATGTCAGAGAACAAAACCAAAAAGGTCACGGTCAAACTCAAAGCCATCCAAACTGAAGTGACAGCAATCCTTAATAATCTAAACAGAGCGGGACCATTAGCGTCAAAGATGATTGACAATTAGTATGGTTCTGTTCTGGGCAAAAACTCCCTGCCCATCCATGCAGCCTAGCATGAATAAGAGCAGCAATGACCCCCTTAGGGTTAACAGAACAGAACTAATCTAAATGTAGAAGATATGTTCTTAATGACAATTTCATGTAACAACGCAATTCAGGATAAAAGAGTTATATCGAATGCCAAGTCCTGACTGTGGATGAAATGAGGAGCTGGGGATGGTGGAGGGTAATTAGCTCCTGCGCAAAGCAATAAGCTACTGAATAATACTGAATGGACCTTATATAAAGAAGTAGTGATAGGTGTCATATTCCTATAGCTAGAGATAAATCAGCTGAGAGTCAGCTGATGCAAGCTTGACTGACATGACCTGCCAGAACTAACGCTATGCTTGATAATTGACACCGAATGGAAAAATGCATGTGAAGATTATTTAAAAATTAAATTTTTGTGTTCCACAGAAAAACACAACAGCATGTAGGTTTGGAACACCATGAGGATGAGTAAATCATTACAGAATATTATTTTAATAAAAATTTACGTGATATCGGTTCAGCTAAAAGAAAGTTGGGATGTTTTCCAGTAGCAAATGGATATGGAACAAGTTCCCTGACACTATTCCGACCATTCATAAAAGGACTGAGTGATGGTGGCTACTTGTCAGGCATGTTGCCATCAGCATGACAGACCATGGAGCCATGTCAGTCAAACAGCCAGAAAGAGGAGTGTCCAACTCAATCCACTTTGTTTCATTGTTGATCGGGGGGTCCGTACAGAGATTTAAATCACACTTGAAGTCTTTAAGACATCATAAATTTTAGCATGACATTCCGGCAGTCGGGAGGATTTCAAGAGTGAGAACGCCGGACGTATTGCAGAGAGACACTATAAATCATGCCCACAGGGGCAGCATTTATTAATCCCAACATTCATCAAGAGCAGCTGATCGCATCTGACTGCCGATAAGAGATCTGAGGAGGAACTGCTGCCACAGACGAGCCTGGATAACATCTATAATCTAGAGTTCTCACAAAGGCTACTTTCACACAGTCAGGGGTTAATTCACTAAATACATGTCACATTTCACGGCAAAAACATGCAGGAACTGGTTAGAACAATGATAGAACAAAATACAAAAGAATGGATAGATGGAACGATAGAACAACATACGGAGGAAAGGATGGATGGAACGATAGAACAATATACTGTATGGATGGATGGATGGAACAATAGAACAATATACTTTATGGATGGATGGATGAATGAATGGATGGAACGACAGAACAATATGCGGATGGGTGGATAGAATAAAAGAACAATATATGGATGAATGGATGAATGAATGAATGAATGAATGGATGGAACGACAGAACAATATGCGGATGGGTGGATAGAATAAAAGAACAATATATGGATGAATGGATGAATGAATGAATGAATGAATGGATGGAACGACAGAACAATATGCGGATGGGTGGATAGAATAAAATAACAATATACAGATGGATGGATGAATGAATGAATGAATGAATGAATGGTTGGAACGACAGAACAATATGCGGATGGGTGGATAGAATAAAAGAACAATATACAGATGAATGAATGAATGAATGGTTGGAATGACAGAACAATATACGGATGGGTGGATAGAATAAAAGAACAATATACAGATGGATAGATAGAGTTTGCCCAGACCTGCTGTGAAATTAATAACAGTTAAGCATTCTACACAAAGACTGATAAGCACATTCTGCTGCTGTGTGAACGCAGCCAAAGATAACTTGCTCAGATAACTGGACTGGGGCGTCCTTCTGGGAGGATTTTTTTGGAAGAGAGAATTGTTTAAATCATCTGACAGAGGATATGTCAGATGTTGAAAACGCTGTCACAACAAACCTGCTATGATAACAGCGAGTTGTCTACACAAACCAGAGCAGTGGGGATTTGATCAAACGCTCCAGCACTTAAAAGGAGGAGCAAGTCTCCTGCAGTCACTTCCCATGACAAGAGGGGCTTTGTCTGAACTCAAAGGAAAAGTTTGCAGCAGTTTCAAGACAACTAAAGATACTCTAAAAAGATGCAAACTGGAAATCAATTTTCAGTGTGCTGTTGAGAGATGTCAAACGCCTCAAGGCAAGTATGACTAAGATACATCAGCGGCACTAGATTCCTGTCGCAGATCCTGCAAGCTGTGCCTTTCAACTCTCTCCGGTCTGTTTTTCTTTTGTTCTGTTCAATAAAGTGCTGAAGAGGGAGAGGAACAGAGGAACACAAGCATTCATTCGCAGGTCAATGCTACTGATGCCTCAGATGATGCATTTAGTGATCGATGGAGAACAAGGTACCCTAAGGACACATTTTTAAAAATATTTTATGTTCATTTTATTTAAAGAAGAAAAAGAGGGAATAAAGACAGGATAGTGCTTTGCCTAATTTGCCCTTTTATCTCAGAGGCCCAGTAAGCGCGATTAAGTTTTCCAGCACATTGATGGTGGAACTGTGCAGTTCTCTGAGGACCGCGGACAAAGAGTCTCTGTACCCACCTCTGTCTCTCTTCCTCATTTTCTCCCTTTGTCTCATTGAGAAAACAGGCACATTTAAAGTCTGCCATTTTACACATCCATTATTAATTTGATGTCAAGGCTGCATTCTTGCCATAAAATCTACACTTTGGCAAAACATAGGACTGAAAAATTTCAGTGCAATCCCCTCAGGACATTTATTGCATCTGGGCACCGAGCCTACAACTTCAGATGCACATTTTTCAACTGGACTCTTTATAGACAAGCATACAACTTTAGCTGAACACCAGCCTGGAAGCAGAGTATATCTCATTACTGAATTATTGCACCGGCTGTAGTTCGCATTTTAAACGTGGAAGTGATTACAAAAAATGGCGAGCAGAAATCATGATTGCATTACCATTCATCATGAATCAAGTTCAAGCACTGTGGTTCAGTTTAACTAGCAGAGACTGAACTAAAACAAAACCAACAAAAAATAATCAAATGGATAGTTTGGTCTCTTCAATTTTTTTGTTTAATACTGTCATACTATTGCTTATTGGTTTTGCATTGTGGCAAAGAAGTTCAATCTCAAGAAACCTGACAAAAACATGTCTGCAGCATATCTCATATATGGTGTGAAATGTGACCTGGACATCATTTTGTGAGATGTACCCAACAAGACCCCCTACATATGGGTATAATCACTGTAACACCCATCTCATGTGGCTTACTGCTTTGATAAACCTACGGTTTAGCTCTCAGATGAATGAAACCGGTATGATTAGCAGACAATCAGATTTTGGACCCAGTTAATTTCAGGGTGGCTGATTTAGGTGTTATTGTGCTGGACTGAACATACTTGACTCTCTGGATCCAGATGCAGTAGTCTGTGATGTAGAGGTCATTGAGGATATAGGCCGGATCGTTCTCCCGGAAGATCTTATGGATGGCCAGCAGACATTTCAGAACGCAGGCCTTCCCTGTGACAAAGAAAACAAGCAGTAAATCAGTCTAAACCAGAAGGATGTGTTTATTCAGACTAAACTAAATAAGCATGCTCAAAAATTGTGTACAAATATTTTCTCAATCAGCATTTTTGTCAAAAGTTCAAAAGTTAGATTTTTTATTTTGTTTGTTTTAAGCATGAATCTAACATAAATCTAAGGCTTATGCTTAAACCAATGGGGTGACAAAAAATTCTGAAAACAGTGTACTATAAATTTAAATAGTAAATTTGTCTTATTTTAAAGATGCTTGGGTATTTTCATCAGAAAACAAGACAAAAATACAGATAAAGGTTTTGGTTTTTTTAGCAGTGAAGACAGCTTATTTAGTAATCAAATGTGCAACTTTTGTTGAAGCAAAAGGGGAAATCTGTGCTGAGCAGATGCTTTTTGAGATGATTGTATTTTCTATTCTGGCAGATGCTTCCACAACACACAAAATACACCCACAATCACCTTGAGGGCACCGTGCCACAGTGAGGATATTTGTTGTCATAACACCCGTCTCCCAAATAAGGTGCAAAAATATCCCCTCAGCGCAAAGTAACGGGCTCAGTTGTAAAGCGAAAGAAGGGCCGCGAGGATTCTCGAGCCGCCCACAGAATAGCCTGCCAGCCGGTGGAGACATTCCAGCCACCTCAGAAAACAAACAGCGTACTCGCACCGAGGAAAGCCTTACACAAACATTTGGTTCCCATTTAAGCTGGAGCTCTTACGCGGAGAAGCCGTCGTGGCTTCCAGCTTCAGGACATACGAGAAAAACTCCAGGAACTTGAACCATACTCTGTCTTTCCCCATTCTTCCTCTCTCTCTTTCTCTCTTTCTCTGACCTTCATCCATCTATAATTGAAGGGTTTTCTACTTTTCTTCACTGCTCCCTGGGAGAGGGGAAGAAAAGTAAGCTTTGGATTCTTCCGAAGACCAGCTGTGGGACTGTGCGGTGCAGTGTGTGCTGGGTTTAGACTGCATGTTGAGCCAGTTAATCATGTGCTGCAATCAGGTGTCTCAGGGGAAGAAGTTGAGGAGAGGAGAGCAAAGAAGAGAGAGAAGAGGAATGGGGTGATAAGGTGAGATTCAGGCCCTGGAAGTACAGATGGTAAAGGTCCACGGGGTGCCAATATTTAAATCTCACAGAATTTTATTTCATTCGAATACACAGCTACTTTTTGAGTGGAGAAAGATTTTTTTATTGGTTATTTTAAGAATATAAAATATGACGGCATAATTGTGCTCATTTGTCATGAAAATCATGTAAAATAAAAGGTCCATCAAACAAACATTTATTTTTCTTTGATTTAGGCGTGAAATATGACCTGGATATGTTGTTGACAAGCTTGGTGAGATTCAGCCTCAAACCACCAATTTATTAATCACACAAAATGATGACACTGACTGCTAGCCGTGTGGAAAACCCTAACATGACTGAACAAAGCAGCTAACCTCGAGAAACAGCTGCAAAAATTACATTAAAGAACGGTGACATCAAATTATGTTGCATCAAATGGCCTACATCTATCATTGTGAATCCAGCAATGTACTTAAGATTGATTACGTTGGCTTAGAGATGACAATTCCTGCTGAGCAAAACAATGAATCTCAATAAGCTATGATGGAACTTGGCAAAAAAAAAAGCCAAGCTCTGAGAAATGTGAAAGGGTTTTTAAAACACCATGAAAATTAACCTGCTTCCAAACCAAAAGATAAAACAACTTCCAAAAAAATACAACAACACACATTTATATAACATAAATGTATACTACCCTTTGAAAGTTAAATTGATCAAACTGACTAATTAAACAGATCAAAAGTGACAGTAAAACATTTATAATGTTACAAACTATTTATTTTTCAAATAATTTCTGTACTTTAGAACTGTATAGTCAAAGAACGCTTAAAAAAGATCTATCAGGGTTTCCACAAAAATATTAAACAGCAACTGTTTTCAACATAGATAATAATAATAAATCTTTCTTGAGCACCAAATCAGTCTAAATGATTTCTGACGGATCAGGTGACACTGAAGACTAGATTATTGACTGCTGAAAAATCACCTTTACATCACAGAAATAAATTGCATTTTAAAATATATTTTAAATAGAAAACAGTTCTATTAAATTCTAACTGTACATACATGTTGATGAAGGGGTATTTAGGCCAGCAATTAAGGCCTGTATAAATATAAGGCATTTAACACGGTGCTATGGAGGTAGTTATAACAAAAAAGTTGTGAAACACTGCACCAACTGGCAAGCCGATACCAGTGCAGAGCAAAACAAGTGGAAACTGAATCCAAGCTATGCAGTTAAATGAAATACAGGCAAGCCTCTGAACGTTCAGATTATATATGAGCATTTATATTTGCCCACAGTGCATCTTTCTAGGACGTTACTCACCGTCTCCATCCTCAATCTCCTTGAGGGCCCGCTGGCTTTAGCAGGATCTCTGGGAGAACAACCAGACAAGCTGCCAGAGGGCTGTTCAAATATTTACCCCTGGATAGCATTTACCATCACGGCTTTCCTCGTGCAGCATCATTAATGGGTTTGTTTTCCTACTAACTACAACTGTTTGTTTTCACTGCTGGTTAAACGAAGTGCCTCAAATTAGAGTACACACATCAGATACACACCTCCATTCATGTTCCGCTGACAAATTAATTACCCAGGAGTCACGGTGTGACAGGGCAGTCTGCTTTCTGAGGGGAGTCACACCGCTGTTACCGTTCATTAAAGGGGAGCCTTATCGCTCACGGGGCTTTGATGGTTTTAAATCTACAAATTGTAGACTGGAGTGAAATGTCACAGACTCTGCATGAAAATATACACCAGTGAGTAGATTACAACTCAGCAGTGTGTTTACAAATCTGTACCTTGAGGATAAGAGTAAGAGGACCAGTGTAAACCTCAGAGAGGAGATGGATATAATACTATAAAGGCAAATTTAAAAGCCTCTAAGGGTAGACAATTAATCTGAAATACAATTTCAACCCAATTACAGAGCATTCGACACTGACAGTGATTTAATTGCAGGAGATCACTAAGTCACTGCACTACTGGTTGCTGGCAGGTGTTATATACATAGTTGATCAGGGAGATCACAGGGACGCACTCTGCACTCTGTCCAACTTATGCAAGACAACTAACATGAAATGTGACTAAGGTAACTTTGTTGTAAGGTTTCATGAGTTAAATTGTTTCTGAGGCAAGAAAACTGATCACATTTTGAAGACAGATTATGAAACCTATTAGAATTATGTGCACAGAAGAGCGGCAACATTTATTATGAAAATAAACAGTGTTGATTTTGGTTTTAATCTGGTCTTTAGAGTCAACCCGAAAGCTAAACTGACCCTACTTTCTTAATACATCATTGCTCTTACTGTGAAAGATCCAGTGGTGGACCATTTTCCTAAGAAAAAAATTATATTTGTAATTTTTCATCAAAAAATATTTTTTTTTGCCCACCTCTGAAAAGACTTTCTGGCTGGTTTTTCAACCACCTGTTATAAGGAAACAACTTTTCACGATTCAATCAGTTCTTGTTGGAGGAACACTAAATTTCTTCACTGAATAACCTTTTATGGACCTAAAATGGATTGAAAAGCTGTTTCACATTGCCTTTATGGAATCTTCCATGAGTACATATTTTTTTGTCAGTGCAGGAAGCTGCCAGAACCTGACATGAACCTGTGACCGGTGAGTTGTGATTTTGCTCATCTAATCTTGTTCTGTCGTGTAGTCTCTCTTCTGACTTAACTTTGCAATCAACCATATCCTGCTAATCCCAAATCTTGCAAGCCCTGAAACTGCAGTTATTTATGAGTGCTAAAATCAACACGTGTTGGATAATCGCACCACACACGCCCGAAAACGTGTTTACACAGAGCTTCTGTCACTCCCATAGATGGCTTCTTTGATTTAAAGGTTGCTCCTCTCTCAGAGATATCAAAGCCAACAGTGTCTACCCTGCAGAATTGCTGATTTCTTCAGAAGTGAGGAGACATCCCTCTCGGATTTCCTCGTTCTTAACCTCTCTCCCACTTACGCTGACAGAACAGCAAGACTGAGCACACTAAGACATGACCAATCTGTTGACTTTCCTGTCATGGAAAACGTCATTTACCGAAGCACCCCGCTGTTCAGGGAGGGCTGGTGAGCGTTGTGTTAAATTTGGTCCTGAGTGAGCAGCTGTCTGCTGTGGGTAAATATAGGTTGCCTGTCAAGCTCTTATTCTCATTAGTCCCTTAAAGTCAATATGAGATAGCATTCGCAGCTCACACTTCAGTAAAGTGCCGTATTTCTGACTAAGAAAAAAAAATCCATCAGAACTTGTTGTTTTACAGTAAAAAATATCTAAACACTCCTAAAATCAGATAAATGCATAAATAATGAAATAAAATAATGAATTAAATTAATAAAAATAAATTAAAATAACTTTTAAGCGTATTATGCTTATAACAAAAAGGTTATTTTTTATACATTTATAATTCTTTTTCAATATTTGAGATATATCTGATCATTTTACACAATTTCTTGGAGAAGGCTTTTTGACCAGGATGTGAAGGTTGAAGGTCAGGTTCATTCTCAAGAATATCTCAATGTATGCCAATGTTAAAACCTCTTTTTTATCTTAAACATAAAAAAAATATATATCAGTAACAAAAACAACATCTATAAAAGTCTCAACTAGCTTTTTGGCTACTGCTTATTTAAATGTAAATATTGCGAAGATCAGAAACATGTATTGAAGTAAACAGGTCCATTCTGATTTCTTGTTGACTTTAAGTGTTGTTTCTCTGAAAATATCACATAACTGACAAATAAACGTTAATAGAATAATTTTAAGAAACCTTGCTTCCTCCATTGAAGTTGAAAGAGATATGCTTGCTTTCATTGTGGTGGCAACAGCAGGGATTCTTGTAATGAGGTGGAAGCACTGCAGGGTTTATAGGTTGAGGAACAAGTCACACATTTAGTCTTGACCCTCAACCTGATCCCTTGGTGGCTTGGAAACGGCTTAAAGGTCTGGGTTTAACCGGGAAGTAAAGAAAGAGAGACAGAACTCACCAGACTGAAAAATGCAAGCAACGTCTTTCACAGCTCTTGTGATCAGGGAGAAGTGCCGATTGAGCGGGTAGCACAAAGTCCTCCTGCCGAAAGACACCAGCACGTCTTGAACCGAGTGATATGTCTACAACACACACATACAGTGGTGTGAAAAAGTGTTGGCCCCCTTCCCTTTTTGGAAGTTGTGTGTCCCATTACGTCTGGTGTAAAAGTAACCCTGCATTTCAGAAAAAGAACAGGAAGACTTGCTGTGATAAATGGAACCATAATTCTGCTGTTTACCAAAAAATCCTGAAGGAGAATGTCCGGCCACTGTCCGAACTTGGGTTCTGCAGCAGGACAATGATCCAAAACACACCAGCAAGTCCACCTCTGAATGGCTGAAGAAAAACAAAATGAAGACTTTGGAGTGGCCTAGTCAAAGTCCTGACCTGAATCCTATTGAGATGCTGTGGCATGACCTTAAAAAGGCGGTTCATGCTCGAAAACCCTCCAATGTGGCTGAATTACAACAATTCTGCATAGATGAGTGGACCAGAATTCCTCCACAGCGCTGTAACAGACTCATTGCAAGTTATCGCAAACGCTTGATTGCAGTTGTTGCTGCTAAGGGTGGCCCAACCAGTTATTAGGTTTAGGGGGCAAACACTTCTTCACACAGGGCCATGTAGTTTTGGATTTTGTTTTCCCTTAATAATAAAAACCTTCATTTAAAAACTGCATGTTGTGTTCACTTGTGTTATCTTTTACTAATATTTAAATTTGTTTGATGATCTGAAACATTAAAGTGTGACAAACATGCAAAAAAATAAGAAATCAGGAAGGGGGCCAACACTTTTTCACACCACTGTACACACACACACACATATAATCGTGGTTTGTAAACTGCTCCAGATCTGTCCATGCATATTACATCAATCATTTTTTAACTCCACTGGTAATTACAGCAATTTGCTCTAATTATTCCCAACGACTTCTCGTTTTATTAGCAGGGTAAATAGTAGGTCAACTTTTAAACACCTTGGCAAACGGCATGCTTAATTGCAGACAGTGTTAAATCGCTTGCCTCCGGGTTCTTCATAGTCTAAGCAGCCACCGACAAGTGCTTTTAAGAATGCACCCGGAGTCATTCTAGCATGTCATCATGCACTCCCCCAGGCTATTAAACACTGAAGTAAATAAGCCTGCTGCGGGGGACGGCTCACCGAGCACTGCCGACCGGAGGTTTACAGTGGTTAGGCAAAACAGAGGGTGGGAGAGGAAGAGAAATGATGGAGATTGAGAGAGAAAGAGAGTAGGAGACAATGATAGGGTGTTGAGGAGAAACTACATTATCATTTCCTTCAGGAAATACCAGTGATTGCGAGATAGCTAAAGAATAGAGTTGAGGTTTTAGGACTCTTCGGTTTCAGGTCTTTGTTCTGCATAAATGAAAGCGGTGTCTTGTGTTCTATTGGCCATGGACAAGAATCGTCACACAACGCAACAATCTTTGCAGAATGAAGGTGGCTTTAGATGATTAAAAAAATTCAAGAATGAAAAGACCACAAGTTAGTATGCAAATAATTGCAAGAACAATAACCAATTATAATAATTTGTTATACAAATATTTCTGTCATCAGAAATATTTCTGTCATCATTAACTCATCACATATTTTCGGAACTCAGTGAGAGAACTGGATCTGTCTTGAATGAATCATTCAGCCTGATTTTGTGGATCAACAAATTCACAGAAAAAAATTAACTTAAAAGAACAACTCGTATGCTTTTAACAAGATTGCTAGTAAATGCTAGTAGACTAAAAAATGAATAAATACAAACTACAACTAAATTAATTACTTTATAATAAAAAAATATTTAAATAAAAATGATTCAAGACACAGAATTGCTGTTATTTGGCCATTATCATCATCTTTCTTCTTTTTATATTCTTCTTTAAAGCTGCAGTCCGTAAGTTTTGCCTCTTTGTCGCCATCTCTGTTTGAAAACCTGGAATTGCAGCTGTGTGTGGCATTATCTAGCTTGCGTGGGTTGTGAGTGGGCGTGGCTCCAGGTGGATGAATCTAATGTTCTGAAGAGTATGTGTGGCAGTCAGTCACCGTCAGTCACCCCACCGGTGTGGATATTTACTGTACTTTGCAATCACAGATTCTAGCCTTATTCTGGCTGCTGTGAGAAAAGGCTATAAACGATCGGCCACCTGCAGGATCTTCACATGCGATAGCCTAGTAGCCTGGACAACTTCTTTATGTTTACAGAAGTGACGTAATGACGCAGTGCCATGCTCAAATTTCCCGTGAAAACCTACCCGTACCACTCAAAATTAGAAAACATTATTATAAGCTAACCGTTGTGAATCGGGCTAAAGTAAGGCGATAGTTTTGAACACTGGCTGGTTATGTACTTCCTCAAATATTGATTTCGGATCCTTTTTAACCAAAAAAAGTTACGGACTGCAGCTTTAACTATTGATCAAATTAAATTGAATTGAGCTGAACAACTCTTCTGCTTTCAACAAGAAAAAATATTTTCTGGTGGTCTAATATATATTTATATTATATACTAGAGGTCTATATATACACATGTGTATATATATATATACACACAAAGCCTTCACATAATTTCATAAACCATAAACTAATAACACGTAACGCTAAAATGATCTACAAATCTGTTCTTTAAGCTGTTCAGGCTGAATTAATTGCAGATGTTTAATACTTAGGGTCAAAGGTAAGGAAAAAAACTCCTAACATCAGTGTTTGAGGAATATCAACGTAGCGCTGCTTTGCAAGCACTAAAAAGGAAACAGTGAACGAGACAATGAGGGGGCAGAGAGTTTGTGCTGTGTGTGTGTGTGAGAGAGAGAGAGAGCAGGCAGTTGGAGGACGTCATTACTACCCTTCCATTATCAGTATTGCAGTGGAGTGCTGGCTCTCAGTGCTCTGAGCTGGGAGAGGTGTCGGGTTACTCGTCCTCATTGTCACACTCGCAGTGGAAATGTGGGGGATTAGGGACTGCTGCCGCCCCAGGAGTCAGGATACACGTACACACACACGCACCAAGTTTGGAGCTCTCGCTCAAACCACACGCAAGCACTTTAAGTTTGAATTTGTCCCTCGCTTTGGCGTCAACTTTGGCACAGGATGCATTATGCTGATGATGAAATGTAAACGCCTGTCTGCTACATTTCACTATCAACACATGCAAGTTTATGAAAACTACTGATAAGCAGGAGTAATCGAGAACTCAGGAGAGACAATGATCATTCATGACGTGTTACAGGATCAATTTTTTTTTATATTGTGACTGGTTACGGTGACATTCTGGGCGGTATCTTGTGACCTGATTTACAAGATATGACCTGATTTACAAGATATGTTTGTTCATATCAGTAAAACTCCACCTAGCTGTATATAACACATCATATGTCTTGTGATTGGTTGTTTTTTGTTAAGTTGTACAGCATGTTCATATTTAGACAAATTAATTGGTGTTGGAAGCTTGTTGTGTTGCATCTGGTTAGGACAAATGTTAAGAATAGAATAACTTTAAAGTTGCTGAGCTTTCAGACGGACAGTGGTGTAATCTACTAATCTGCATGTATATCAATGTCAGCAGTGGCTTCAAAAGCGAGATTCCATCAGAGGAAGACAAATCACTTATGTAATGTGACCAGAACACTCTAAACACTTTATTGTAAGCTTTGTTCAGGCAGGCAGCAGAACTTGGGATGTTAAGGACAAGTAACGTCATTAAGTCGACAATACTTTTTGGAGCTGCATCTGAAAACACTCCCTTTCTTGTTCCTTACATAACAAACCAGTGTTATTGTAGTATTATTTATATTATATGAATTTTAATATAATTTATGAATATTTTGAATTATTTTATTTTAATATTATCAGTTTTCCTTTTTATTTAAGTTTTATATAGGGGAAGTCGTGGCCTAATGGTTAGAGAGTCGGACTCGTAACCCAAAGGTTGTGGGTTCGAGTCTCGTACTGGCAGGGATTGTAGGTGGGGGGAATGAATGTACAGCGCTCTCTCCCACCTTCAATACCACGACTGAGGTGCCCTTGAGCAAGGCACCGAACCTTTTTTACATTTTTTTAAGTTTTGGTTTTTTTTTTTAATATATCTTTTTTTTTTTTTTTTTTTTTTTAAGTTTTAGTAATTTTATGTGCTTTTGTAATTTTTTATATTTATCTTTAGTTTTTTTTTTTTTCGTTTGTTTTAGAAATTTTAGTACTTCAACTTTAGGTTTCCCATCTAATGTACGTATATGATTTATTTTATTTTAGCTTTATTTAAATTACCAAACATTATTTTTTAACAACACTGACATGGCAAACTGTGACATTCACTATGTAGAGAATCATGAACGAATGTGCAAGTCAGCAATATCTCTATGCATGTGTAAAATCTGTATATGTGTAAAAATGTTTTCTCATATGCCTTGAGTTCAGCATGATGTCATGAGCAGAGGCAAAATTTCCAAATTTTTCGACCTTTCTTTCCACACTGACAGCTACTCTTCACTTGTAGCATGAAAAAGTCTCTTGGGCATTGTGAGATGCTTACATCATTACTATAGCAACTGAAGTAGATATACCAGATATTGACTACACTGTTTGAACAAACAGATCAGATTTAATTACACGAGGAACAGCAGTGAAGACAGTCAGTCCTGAAGATCGGATTTGTAAAACAACTCATGCGAAAAAAGCCCGAGTCGCAGTAAGTTAAAATCACTCGCTCATTCATTCATTTGTTTGCGCATTCAAGGCCATGTCATGTTTTGATACGCTGCTAAACGCACCACATACCTCCAGCCAGCTGAGAGTACCGCTGAGCTTCCTGATGGTCCAGGCTGACTCTACCTGCAAATCACAACATCAGTTAATATTGTAATCATTGATCCTATACACTAAACAAGACTGAACTAAAATTATTTTTTGAATTTTATTTCACACCATGTTGTCTTTGGATACATAATGTATCAGTAGTGCATTGGTTATCAATATTACAGATTATTTTAGTTTGTAATATCCACTTTCTATTTATCAAACAATGCTGAATAAAAGTACCCAGTTTTCCACAAAAATATTAAGCAGCACAACTGTTTACATTGATAATAATAATAAATGTTTCTTGAGCATCAAATCAGCATATAAGAATGATTTCTGAAGGATTATTTAACACTGAAAACTGAAGTAATGGCTGCTGAAAATTCAGCTTTGCATCACAGGAATAAATTACTTTCAAAATCATTTAAAAAAAAAATCAGTAGTGTACTGTACACAAGTTATTACAGAATGTTAATATCAGCCATTTATCCGTTATCTGCCATAACATGAATATATTTATGAACTTATGATAAATAGGGATGCACAATATTATGTTTCTGGCAGATACCGATAAGTAACTTAAGTAATAAGTAATAATATTGTGCATCCCTATTTTGTCACTTTTCAAAGTCAACAGGAGTGAAAGAACAAGAAATGATTATGAAAAGGGGAATTGTTTCTGGATTCAAACTCGCGTCACTCACATGAGCACCATGGCTCAGTGAGCATAAGCGCTAACCACCGGAACCACAGCTCCAACACTAAATTTATCACTTTAAACAAGAATGTTTTAAGAAGGTTTGATATGTTCTCTAGCTATTATGATTGAATCAAAGCCCAGAATTTGACTATACATTTAACATATGTTGAAAGCTTTGGAGTCAATCTAACAGCTCTTCCCAACTGAAGCCCTTGCAACATTCTATTACTTCAACTTCAGAAGCTGTGTTTTAAAACATCCCCATGATTTTCATATTTTTCAAACTTATTTTTACAATTACTACCATGTGCATTGGCCTCCAAAAAGATTATTGGGACTGTCTGGAAAACATTACAGGAATGTATCAACTTCCTGGAGCTTTGCTGCATGTGAAAATGCCACGACTCGCACGCCAAACCCACTTAATAGCAGAGAGATGTCTGTGGCAATCAAGCGTACACTTACATTGTGCTCTCCTTCTGTAGTGCGCACATCATAGACATACGCGAGAATGATGTCCACCAAACCGAGCCAGATGTGGAAGCGTGCTTTCTTATCCAGCAAGTACGAACGGTTTGTGAATCCTCATCTGCTCTTTTTCTTCTTCTGTGAAAGTTATTGCTGGAAGTACAGAGAGAGAAAGAGAGGCATTCAGTGTTGTTTATCAAGTTATCTCAGGGAGGTACAGTCAAAGTCAATCTCTGACAAATTCTCCCCGAAAAACAAGTTTAAACCCAGGGCTCCAGCAGGGAATGATGGATGCCTCTGCTCTGCTGAGAGCTTTAAGAAACAAAAGCATGTTTGCCGCAATTATTTTTAAATCAAAGTCGGAGACGAGGGTTTTGAAGCATAGTAAAGTTACCGCACGGGAAGAGCAAAGTTACAGAGCTTGATTGATGCCCTAAACTGACTTGATACTGCATCAGGGAGGAAGGAGTCGAAGGCAGGGCAGCGAGAGAGAGAGGGAGAGAGAGAGAGAGAGAGAGAAAATGGGCAAGTCAGCACTTTAGTAGCAGCTGAAAGTGATCCCCAACTTGGCTGCAGTGCTGCCCCTGATAGAGCCCCTCGTGTGCATGCTTACATGTCCATAAACACACACACACTTAAAGCTAGTGCTGGCAGAGGTCGAGTTCTGGCTCTGTTGGGAGCTGCTGGATTCCAGCGACATGACGACTGAACAGCTCCCCCATTTTCTCTCCCTCTCTACCTGATTTACCCTCTAACACAGCTGCCTCCACCTGGCAGGAAACACTGACTCTTGTGAGACCAAAGCCAGGAGCTGAGGAGGGAGTTCAGCTCCATCCCAGCTCTTGCCTTCTCTTTATATTAAACGGTTACCGTCACCAATTACTCATTGACAGATTTCTTTCTTTGCTGATTATAAAGAAACTCTTAGCACTTGTGGTACTTTTATATGGTAGGATAACAACTTCAAAACCATTCCTTCTGTCTTCGCCAATTGTCTCGTGGGCAGTGTGCCAACATATAGAGCTGTTGCGCTTCAGGAGTCCCGAGTTCGAGTCCCGGCTCGTGGAAAAAAAAACAAGTAACAAAGTAGTAAGAAGTAAATAAAAGCAAAACTGTGCATTATTTCCAAGACTTCTGAAGCCATACGATAGATTTGTGTGCGGAAAAGACTAAAACGGAATTCATTTTTTACCGATTCAAATCTCAGTTGTGACATGAATTGAGATTCGGTCACAACACAAATGAAAACCAAGGAAGGTTGGCATTAAAGAAAAACCTAGTGAGACATCTTTACATGCCATTTATGAATATGCACAGTTGAAAACATGAAATACAATAATATTGTGAATAATTACTACAATTTCAAATAATTTATTTCTATTTAACATATTTTAAAATGTTATTTTAAAATTAATTCACGTGATGGCAAAGCTGAACTTTCAGCAGCCATGAATCCAGTCTCACATGATCCTTCAGAAATTACTCTAACAGTAGCTGAACGGTAGTGAGCATGAAAGTGAAAACTTGTCTTATTTCAAAGTTGCTCTACAGACAACACACAAACAAACCACTTAAGTTTCTTCACCTCCTCCTGTTGAGTGAATTACATTTCTGGCTGTATGCTGTACAACGTTGTATTAAGGACTTAAATATTAGCTTGTTCCTCACACAAAGCTATTCCGAAGGAATACGCAGCACAATACAAAAGAAAACAGCACTAATGTTGGTCACCATCCACTATTGTTTTATCAAAAAGAGCAGCCTGGACATTCTGCTAGATAACTCTTGAGCTACTGGCCATGCCTCATTGGAGCTATAGCAGCCTACTTTTATGGAATGCTTTATAATTTGTCATTCATTCAATGGCAAAATCTGCAAAAACAACATCTGACACCACACAGGTGCCCAGACCACTAACACAAACAGCAAATGGAATGAGATGGGGGAGTGGAATAATGAAGTGCATACATTCATAAACACATACGGTGAGGCTGTCATCTCCGTTGGGACCTAGAGTGTGAAGATACCCGATACACATGGGAAAGCAAGGACAATACCACAGGTATAAACATACACACAAAATAAAGGGAGATGACAGACAAGGAAGAAGCAGAAATCTTGAATCAGAATCTTAGGAAGTAAACACAACACATTCTCATGTGTGTGATCTCTGTCGTGCAGGAAAGTTCCTCATCATGAAGACGGAGAGAACGAGTAAAGCCTTTGGGTACACCTATTCCACAAATCTGTGAATTGCACTTAGAATGTACCTACAGGTTTGTAAAGAAAATGTCTGTGTGTGAGTTTATTTTGTTTACTTTCTTCAAGTGCATCTTTTATTTTGAGGGGCACAGTGGGAATCATGGCTAACTTGGGTGTCCTGGGGGCGATAAAACATAACCAGAGGGAAATAAAAACTGTCTGGTGCAATGTATAAGATGCTTCTTTGTCGACTAGACATGGATCACGTCATTTCAATAGTGAGAGTAGGTTGCGGAAATTCAACCATTAATCTCAAATCATTACAAAGAAATAAAGCCTACATGGTTTCTCATATCTAATGATAGCTAAACGATAACGAAAAACGAACAAGCTCATCCTAATATAATGGCTTAATGAGCCATATCCAGTCAGGAAAAACTTAGAAAACAATGAGGAGGAGATATATTATTGGCACTGATTTGCGTGCACTTCACTCAGGATGTTCAGGACAGTCTGTCCAAGAAATTAGTAGCAATTAATCTGCTCCAAGCATCCAGCATAATGATGAGAACACTAAAAATATAGTTGTATAGAAGTGTCTGTGTGCTAAGTGGCTATACAAAGTTATTTGACTGATTGACAGCAGAAACAGACAGTTTGGAATGCATATCTTGAAATATCTCCATCTCCCTCAGTTTAATCCTTCTCTTCTGTGATAGGACCCCCCCGTCCCCCGTACCAACATATGCTTGCAGCTCAGAGTAATTTCCTCATTCTGTAATCGGGCACTGAGGAATTAGCACACTACTCTAGTGATAAAGAACACGCTGGTGTGGGACACAATTGCTTCTCGGCTCTCCATGTCTGTGCCGCTTTATCACACACGTCTCACAACACGTCAATATTCCACGCAACTTTAAACGTGCCAGATATGTTTCTACTATTACAACAAATGTACCAAGAAAGAAAGAAACAGACAGACTGACAGACAAAACAACAGATGCATAGCTATATAGCTAGATGAAAAAATAGAGTTAAGATAGATGGAAAGAGAAAGACAGATGGATTGAAGAAAAGATGAAGAAATAAGAAAAGAATAGACAGACAGAATGACAGATATAAAGAAACATAGACGGAACGACAGACAGAACAACATAACAACGTCACAGAACGATAGATGGACCAGACAAAACCAGAATGACAGACCGATAGAATGATAGGTAGACAGAACGATAGATAAAACCATGGACAGAATGAAAGATAGACAAAGCAATAGATATATAGATAGATAAAAGATGTAAGAAGAGAGAGGTGGTTTGTACCTCGCTGACTAACCTAACTCTGTGACTCACACACAGCCTCATCAAAATGACTCAGCAGTTATAAAACAATGACAAAAAGAGTAAAAGTATGAGTGTTAAAACAGTGCAAGGCTACAAATAGCTTCAAATCGCGTATGTGCAACGTGTGAACACGACAATGTTGCTTGTCTAAGATTAGGGTCCCAAGATGATCAGTTCCCGGCAAAGGCGCGCCACCTGCCGGCAGACAATAGGAACAACAGTTCTGGAAATATTCCAGGTTACATTGAAATATTGGCAATGTCAACTAAACCCGACCTAATTCTCCATCCAGACCCACAGAGAGAGAGACACAAGACAAAGCGGTAATTATGCACTGAATGTTTAAATACATTTAGAGAGATTAACTTTATTCTCTAAAGACAGAACAAAGCGATATAGTGAATCTGAGGAGATAAAGGTCTCACAGGTGTCGGAGTGCGCTGAAGGGTCCGGCTCAGTTCTCTCCACCACGGTTTAAACTTCAGCAGGTTTCTGATCTCCTCCTCGTCCTCATACAAGTTCACCCTGCGTCAGACATACTTGACACTTAATGAATGAATGACTCCCAAAACAGTCAAAACAATAAATCAATCTGAATGTGTGGATGTGCGAGATGTGAAATTAAAATATTGTTTTAAATATTCTTTGTGATTGTAGTTTTGGCAAATTTGATGAACATCAGTACATGAACAAAAATGGTGGACTTACATGTAATGGTCGGCACAGAATATTGTGGTCTCTGCTTCTAGTCAATTGTGTCTCCTGAGCTCAGGAGCAGTATTGTCAGGATCCTTCAAGTCAATTACCTCATTCAGTTCCTCCTGATTGGTGCAGAGCAAAACAACAGGTTGTCAACAATAACTCCATGTCATTTATTTTTCAAAATGTCCCGTGGTATCCTCTTTATCGTTCTTACTTGCAGTCTGGCGAAGAAGACTCCAGACCTAAGGTTTCCAAAGCCATAATTGTGGTATTCTTTCAGCGTCTCTGCTGGGGTTTCAGTGTAAACCTCCTGTTCTATCTGCCAATCAAACTCCTCCTCTTCATCTTCCTCCTCACATCCTCCACCACAGGCCTCTGTGAGAATGCCAATAGAGGGCGTTCAGTGAATACAGAATGAGTGGAACTTGATATTAAAATAAACACCAGAAGAACGTGATGGAAGATGATCTGCTTTTCAGACCCAAGGAAGAATTCAACCTTACCTGTGTCCTCTACCAGTTGTTTGGCTGACCTTGATCCCTTAGGAGTCAAGAGACTGGTGAGCATCTCCAAACCCTCAAAGTGCTCTCCTGCCGTCTCTTTAGGGACATGCAGCGTGAAGAGGCCTGATAAATACACACATTCTTAAAGTGGCGTAACATAGAAGCAAATCACATATTCTGTTTTGTGTTGTACATTTGAGTGAAACTGATTATTTTTTTATAAGTAAAAAATGCAACCAACCAATCAGTTGTTGAGTGGATGGAAGCTGATCTGAAAGAGAGTTTGCAGTTGATTGTAAGAAAATGTTCAAGAGGACTAAATGATTGGAGACTTCCGTCACCAGAGAGAAGTCTCTTGTTGCACTGGAAAACTGAGTTATGATATTTTAATAAAAAATTACATGGTCAAAAATAGTTTACTAAATTGAAATATATTTATGGACAAATTGTTCACAATAAGATCAATACATGCATTTAGAAAATAGGGAATATTTTCATTTCATGCTAACTTTAAGGTGACAAGATATATAGATATTCAAACTATTATAATAACTAATTCAATTGTTTTTTTTTTTAAATAATGAATGTTAGCTTACCCAACTAAAACATTTTTTTGAGGAGAATGCCATAATACTAAGATGCTGCAATTCAGTTTCTAAGTTGTTCTGAATTATTGTTAATGTATTGTTATAGGGTTACTAGGGTGTTCTTTTTAGTTTCGAGGTGGGGCTAAAAGTCTCTATTCTTTGCTTGTCTTTGGTCTGTATGTGCACTCCAGAAAGGGAGTTTGATAGACCTGTTTGGAAACTCATTCTTTCTGCAATTCTGTTTGGTTCCAAGGCTAATGGTGCAGAAATGATCCACTTCGCCTTTAAATCGCTAAACAGCTCATTAAGCAAGCAACTTAGCAACTTACATATTGCAATGGCACTGAAACAAAAACAGTAGGACCCAACAAAATGAACTCATTAAAGTCAGCATGAAATCGAAATTCACTCTATTTCTACATGCATGGTATAGATTGCATTGTGGATTCTTCCATGCACATTTCATTTTTACAACTTTTTGACTTTGCAGTTTTTAAATCAAAATGTCATGAGCATCCTCATGAACCATACCACTTTCATATAACCGACTGCAAGTTCACATCTAAATCTCTCCATCCAATCAACCACCAGTGGATAGAATCAAGTCCCCGACCCCCATCTTTTTTTTTTTCAATAATTAGTTTCACTCAGATGTATGTCACAATATGGAAGAAAATTATATTTCAGTTATATCAGAACTTTAAAGCAACAGTTCACCTAAAAATAAAAATTCAGTTCTTTCTTCTGTGGAATGCAAAAGATCTTTTTTTTTTCTTTTTGTCCATACAATAAAAGTCAGTGGGGTCCAAAACAACATTCTTCAAAACAACACTGTCCCCAGCTGCCATTGGTCAAGCAAACAGATAGTCCCACCCCAAACTCATGCCATTGGTTAAGCCACTGTTGCTGTTTAGGTCTGGTTGGGATTCTTAGACAAACAGAGCAATGTTTTAAAAGTAGCCACAATATTTACTCTTTTCTGGGAAATCAGCTTACATGTTGCATACTTATAGTTGTCTCTACTTATTAAGCTGGGACAGGACATTTTTTTTTAAATCGCAAAAAAGAAACACATCACCCTTAAAATGACAATAATTGCCTTGATTTTAGTCTTTACAGATTTAAGAATGTTTTATAATTTCTTATGTAAACACAGAAAGCAATAAGAGGTACTTTAAGATAGACGACTTCTAAATTATTCACTGGTTGTCGATCAAAGATGACGCGCTGAAACGAGGCCAATGAGATGTCAAGCAGAAGATCCCATGGCAATTAGGTATAATTAAAAGCGCTAATCAGCAGCTCATTAAAAGACATGTCGGGACTACGGCAGATCGGTCAGACACAATCACACCGCTGCTTCTGCGGTTTCTTCCTGAATGAAAGATTGATAAGCACTGCACGAAAGAGAGAGAGAACATGAGTGAGTATAATCAAAGTGAAGGTGTATCACAATAAAGAAAGAAGAGAGTGATGGAATCGGTGAGATGGATCGTTATGATGCTGACGGCTCGACCGACTGATGAAATGTGAGAGTTCTGTGGTATAATGAAGTCTGCTGTGCAGAAAGAAAGACAGCAAATGAGAGTAAGAAAGTTTCTCCATTTCATTATTCCCATTACTGAGAAAAAAATAAAAATAAAATTTAAACTAGGCTAAGTTGGTTTGCTGGTCTTAGTTGGGCCAACTCAGGCTGTTTGCAGCTAGAACAGCTGGCTGCCTAAACCAGACAAAAAAACAGCTGGGCCAGGTTGAAAGACCATCTAAGACAAGCTTAAACAAGTTAAGACCAACTTAGGCTTAAAGCATTTTTAGCAGGCATTTCTTATTGTTTAAAGGCATAGTTCACCCAAAAACTACAATTCTGTTGTCATTTACTCATGTCGTTCCAAACCTATATATGAACTTCTGTTATTCTGGGGAACATGAAAGAAGATCATTTGAGAAATGGCTCTGGCTTTTGGTAGTTATTAACATTCTTCAAAATATCTTCTTTTGTGTTTCGCAGAAGAAAGAAAGTCATACAGGTTTGGAAAAACATGAAGGTGAGAATTTTCACTTTTTGGTGATCTGTTCATTTAACTCTGGCTTTTTAAGTGAGGATGGGAAATTATGAGAAGCAATGTAACAACTCCAAACCCACTTCTCCCACATGTGCACAATATCTGGATTGCATCAGTGTGCTAATCACTAAACCATCATAGTGGTTTTTTATCTCTGACTTTGTTTTCTTATGCAAACTGGAATTTGTGGAATTAGCAAAATTGTGAGGGTAAAAAGCAGAGGGACTATATCCCACACATTACATGCTGAACGGTTACAATCTCAAAGTCTGTGCTTGAGACAACCTTGCATTAAACAAACCTATAATTTTAGACCCTGCTGGAACATGTTAAAATGACAATAATTGCTTTGACTGTAGTCAGATTTGTGAATGATTTATAATTACTTGTTACTCTCCATAAACACAGAAAGCAATTAGATGTTCTTTATGAAAGACTACTGCTAAATTATTCACTGGCTGTCGATCAAAGAGGACACGCTGAAACGAGGCCAATGAGGCGTCAGGAACAGGATCATGTCGCAATTACTAAGCAACTGGAAATCTTCATGCTATTTGGAGAGCAGTCTGACAGCCTGAACTGTTGTGGAATTGTAAAAATCACAGGGATGTATAAAAAAAAATCAATAACCTATCAATCAGTTCTATGGGAACTGTAAGAAAAAGCAAATCCTTGGCAGTCAAGTAGCATTGTGTTGCCTTAAATTCCTTAATTTCACCTTGTATTTATTCTTTTATTTTTGGTAAATATGTACTTTTGATGTTTTTGGATTTATTTCCACAGGAATAATACAGAGAGCACTTCGGTAACCAAAAGCCAGAAGTCGCCACTGCGCTGCATGTCAGAATGCTGCCTACAAGGATATTAGCTCCAACATATTTTCGATCTTATATATGTCCTGTGAGGTTGTTATGTTGTATCCTCTGTGTGATTTTCTCCCAAACCAGTTAAACGCAAACCCTGTTGCCAGCTGTTTCCAACTATTATTGTTCTTTTGCCCTGTATATAATGTTAGTCAAAAAACAAATTAATGTATGTTGCCCTGTACAAGTTTAAACCTTGTTATTTAAAGCATAATTGCTTAAGAGCATCCTTTATCTTGTTCGGTCCCACACTATGCTTTTCTTTTAGATATAATTATGCCCATGATAACTGCTTTAAAACTGCAGTTCATTGTAACACAGGATTGTTATAAAATACTGACAATTTCACTCAGGCAATACAACTAACCACATCTACTAGTCTTTAATCACTATGTTATGCTTGCCTTAGATCTTAAGTAGAAGCTAGTTGGTACAAATAGAGGGGAACCTTTGAAGAAATTGATTTGAAAAAGATTAGGGCAATTTCGCTGCTTCTGCTGAAGCTTGTTCTGTCTTGTCTTAAGAAATGCCCATGTCTGAGGTACTGAGTGGTTAAAAAAGGTGGCACAGGTTTTCAGAGACAGCTGCGGAAGAAACTAGAGAAGGTAACAGACTGATTGTTACCTTTATCGATATCGAATGAAGCTTTTTCCCGGCCATCTTCTACTATTCTCCCAGGAAGAGTCAATCTGCAAGGTTAATGATTACATAGATTCATTAATAACGGTACAAATAAAAGCACAATATATATATATATATATATATATATATATATATATATATATATAAT
>NW_015558623.1:1344273-1357383 GCF_001515605.1 Sinocyclocheilus anshuiensis | reverse complement strand
TATATAATCTCCATATGTAAGTGTATATTATTATGATATATGCATTTGCCACCAAAAAGCACATACATAAATTTCACTGCTTTAGATAACCAAACATAAAACTAAATGACATCTACAAACAAATTATTCCAGACCTTTTCTCAGAACTTGTCTGAGTGTCTGATAACTTACAATGTAATGTATTTAAGTGTGGATGAGCTGTCCTGATGCTTTTTTGGGTCTCCGTCTTAGTATTTGTAGATAAAACGTGTTGTAAACATCTTATATTAGGACCTACAAGTATTTTCCCGTGTTTTAACAGAATGTCAATCATGGCGTTTGCATCTAAGTCACCTGAGAAAGTAGGGCTTGGCATAGAACTTAAAATCTTCCCCCTGGATGTAGATGTCAAACTCAGATGTTCTGGTGTAGGGTACACGAATAAGCACAGTAAGGAAATCAGCATCTTGACTCAGTTCAAACGCCGGTGTTATCATGATTACATATGGTGAAGTACTGCAGCAAAAGACAGAAAAACACAAACAGTTACTCAGACATCTCAAACTGGTCAGCAGGGGTAAACAAGGCTAAAGGAATGCTAATACAGTGTTATTATAATTTGAAACCAGTCCTAATGTTACTAAACAAGATCAAGAGGATCATTTGTGAAAAAAGATGAAAATATTATTTTGTTATATCATGTTACTTTATCAATCATGTTATTTTGGCAGGTTTCACTGATCAAAAAAATAACTGAGCACAATCATCACAGATTACAGTTAACATAGATTCCCATTACTTGGACTGTGCGCAAATCTCTAAAAGTTACTACTTGACACCAGTGTTGGGGGTAACGCATTACAAGTAACGTGAGTTACGTAATCAGATTACTTTTTTCAAGTAACTAGTAAAGTAACGCATTACTTTTTAATTTACAAGAGAATATCTGAGTTACTTTTTCAAATAAGTAACGCAAGTTACTTTTTTTCCAATTTATTGATTGACAGCTCTCCTGTCCCCATGTTGAGAGAAATCAGAAGATGTTACTGTAGCTCTAAAATAAATATGAATATGCATTAATTCATCTCATTCACAAAAAAAAAAAAACACAGATTCAGTATTCCTCAAAATGAATAAAAATAATGCAACTCAGAATATGACGCAAACCTGCAATAATTAAATGTTAAACAACACAACTATCCCTTATGTATTTAATGCCATTCTGTTAACCAACGTCTTTGCTTCTGACCTTCGATGATCCAGTTCAACCATACTAATAAGCAAAAATTACTCCAGAAAAACATTTATGTGTCTTTTTTTATTGCTGAAGTGTGTTGAAATGTCTTCTTCTGCATTCTACTGTACGGACGTAAATTTACTTTCCCTTCAGCCTGAGGCTTATTCATTTCACTTTTGGTGTGAAAAGGCTTTTATATTTGCCAAAAATAGAACTTTTTTAGTTTAAAAACAAACAAGCAAGCCCTGTCCAGATTTTAAAAGTAACGCAAAAGTAACGTAACGCATTACTTTCCATAAAAAGTAACTAAGTTGCGTAATTAGTTACTTTTTTTTATGAAGTAACGCAATATTGTAATGCATTACTTTTAAAAGTAACTTTCCCCAACACTGCTTAGCACTGTAATAAGACGTGAAGACTTTATAAAGTCTAACTAGTCCGTACTCAAATAGATATTTGAGAAGTAGAAAGAATAGAGCAGCTTACAACACCACCTTGTGGTTACTCAATTTGAACCCAATGAGACATAAACAACCCATTTGCCGACTAGCACACGATAAACCTCTTGTTTTATTTGATTAGTTTCAACTGAAACTTTACTCTATTTCAACACAACACTGTTATTCACTGAAAGTATTAAGGACTAAAATAAAAGAACACCTTGCTAAATGTCATCCAAGTATCCAAAGTCGCTATGCTAATATGATACGTGCACACAGGATAAAACCAAACCCAAAATAATAAATGATAGCTAAAACCCAACGCAGATTAGAAGCTGTCAAAAGTCTGCTGATGTTGTTTGTACACGCAATGTTAATGCCAACATAAAACAGACAAGACCATGCACTATTTAAGACTTTTACGTTTTCAAATGGTATAGTACGATTTAAATAAGGCAACTGCAAAAAAATATATAAACATTATAAAACAAAACTGATACCTTCACATCTCTTCTGTAAAGACTCCTATGCGCTAAACAACATCAGTAGCACAAATGCAGCACATGGACTGCTTCCTGCTCTCTGGACTCTGGACTGGCCATGTTTTACCGTAATGCCACATATAAGGAGGACTACAAAAATGTTCACTGGAATACTACATGGCAAAGATGAATGATTAAATACATTAATGTAATTTCAAATATGTATCAATCAAATTCAATAAATCAGTATTGTGTACACATGGAAACTGCAGTCAAAATGGATTTATACAAGTTAATAAAGAAGAAAAATGAATATAATATGAATTAAAAAAAATAAACAAGTATATAATAAATAAATATAAAAATGCAAAACAAAAAAATTGTTTTCTGATTTGAACTGTCCCTTCAGCAGATTATTTTTTAATCGAGAAACTGATCAGAAGTGTGAACCAATAGCTACATTTGAACATACAATGCTGCAATATATAAAAATAACATTATTATCTCAGACACTGTTTTAATATCCTCCTGGCAACTAGCTAGACATGGCTATATATAACATATAATAATGTAATACGATAAATATGAACAAATATGTTTCATATAATATGGACAAACATAATAATTATGTAAAAAAAAAATAAACACTGGAAAAGTATTTATATTATTATTATTATTATTATTATCATTATTATTTATTCTTTCTTTTTTTTTTTTACACCAGTAAGGTATTACGGTTTTATGTCACAAGTATGACAAGAATTACGGTAAGGAGTGTAAGGTCCGCCTTCAGAGATTCATGTACGTGTCTGATATCGGCGCTAAGCTGAGCAGCATCGTCTTCATCATCACAGTACAAATGAAGAAGTATGGCTGCACACTACAAATATGTCCCCGTGTTTTAACCAGAGCCATGGTTAAAACATTTCCAAGCGGACAGAGCACTTTTTCACCATGAGGATCCACTGCAAGGTTGTGGCGATCGCGGTATGTTTCGGAGTTTTTCTACTTTTGTACTTTTTCGGGGGGAACGCTGCGGACGAGCCGCCGCTGAAGGAAGTTGCGAAAGAAAAACATTCCCAATCCTTCAGTCACATCGAGGATATAGCACCGGCGAATGAAGCGAAACAAACCAACGAAGAGCCACAAAAGCCACCGAAACTAATCCGCAAAGAGCCGAAGTTGAGCAGCGGAGGAGGAGGGAATGTCATCGCAAAGACTCGGTAGGAAATTCTTCAAGTGCAACATCATGATCAACAACCAGTTTGATGCAAAGCAGAATGTATAAATATGTGTTTCAAGTTGTCAAGATGTATTCAAGCGTTTTAATATAATATAACACGGGTTTTTCTTATACTGGAGTTGATATATAGGCATCCTTTCATCTCCCTTCTGTGCACATGATCAGTGCTTTAGTTTCTTAAGGGCATTTATGACCTCAGTGTGATTTGCAGTGCAAATGCATGATTTAATAACAATCCATAAATCATTGACCTTATCCCGGTTGTCAGTCCAACCAGACAGTCTTGTCAAAAGCCTGCTTTGGCAGTAGAGATTTAGCCAAGAATGTCTTGAACTGATTGTGTAATCTTAGGTTTCTTAATGTAACAAGGAAACCATGCATGACATTATTTTTGCACTACCCACATCCAGATTACTAAATCTTACCAGAGACCAGTGTGCACTGCGCATGCTGCAAAGCCAAGTCCAAGAGCCCGTGTGCATCTCAGCCACAATTATCTCAATTGTGTTTTCATTATGGCTTTATTGAAAAGGTCACATTGAATGCAGATGCCTCGTTCCCAAAGGGTCTCAACAGAGGACAAAATCAATGATTGGTTGTGCTGAGTGAGTGAACACGGTCCCTTGTGAGTGGAGGATGGAGCAGTTTATTCATCAAGATGATCCGCCCTTTCCGAGACATAATTAAAAGGAGCTGTCACATTCATCCTTTAAGTGAACGGAAGATTGGTTCATTTGTGTCAGTATTTTGATAGTGTAAAATCAATAATGTCAAGGTTGGCGAACTATAGATGGATGTCTTTTTTATAGTGTAAAATCAATCCTGCATTCCTTTCAGCAAGCATATGTTATCACCCTTCTGACAGCTTCACATAAACGCCACTAATTGCATTTGTGAGATGTCTCAACCCTTTGACCCTCCTGTTGGGTTTCCAGCAGTGATCCGTCTTGATGTCCACACCCCTGTGAATGCTCTCTGCTGATAAACCCACAATGCAAAGGGCCAACGCAGCCACAGGGAAATTAGTTAAACAGATCCACTGTACAAACAGGAGGGATGAGAGGGTGTGATTTGGAAAACGCTCTACGTGTTTAATTCCTGGCTCCCTATCCATCTCCACAGAGGAAGGAGGAGGGGTGAAACCGTCTTGTCTCGTATGACCTGTTGTTTTATTTGGAAGTGATTAACTCTTCCGCACGTTTTTACTTTTTTAAGCGCATCCTCCAGACGTGCTTCCCGCCTCACTACTGCAAAACAGACAAATGTGTCCCGGTTGATATGTTTCATCACGAACAGGGGGCCCTGAGGGTCTGTTTTGACACAAGGGCTCTAACAAACACAAACCTTTTGATCCCAATCTCTAATTTCTATATTTTTATTATTAAAAAGAATAGTGAAAAATTCCTTCATGTGCTCAACCTCATGTCATACCAAACCTGTATGAAGATATTTTGAAGAATATGGAGTGGTACAGAGAATATGTAATTTTATAGGCCAAAACTCAGACATTTTAGCACTTCTAGTTCTATCATCCTGAAGTCAATGGGTTTTTGGTTAAAACTCTGAAATAAGCTCATGATATTTTAACATTTTTTTTCTACAACAAAAAGTATATCAGTAATACCTGCATGTTAGAATTGTGCTCTTGCAAACTATTATAATTTTCAGGAATTATAATTTTTTTTCTAAAAGCTGAAAGAGATGACTGAAGATTAATGGTAGTGACATTAAAGTCATGCAAGCATCATGTACCTATGTTTAGCTTTTTACTTTTAGGGATTGTGTTAAGGCTTACTTTCATGAAAGTTGTGTTCATTTGTGAAGATTATCATGATGAAAAAAACATGTAAGAAATGAATCATAAACTTTTCTTGGCCACTGAGCTTATTTTCTGCAATTATCCAAAAGCCAATGAAAAAATCCTTTTAGGTTTTTTGTCAAGGGAACCATGGTGATGTGAGCTTCCGGGTTGGCCTACAAAAATACGTCTACAAAAAACAGTTTTAGTCTAAATAACATTGACCACCATTGGCTTTCATTGTTTGGACGCTGTATGGGCATTTTTCTAAGTATCTTCTTTTTATTCCAAAGAGCAAATAAAGTCATACAGGTTTGGAATGACATGATGGTCAGAAAATGATGACAGAATTTTCATTTTTGGGTGAGCTGTTCTTTTAATGCAACTACGTCAAATGACACTGAAGTAACAAGCATGCAGCTGTAAATTCACGTTTCTTTCAGACCCTTTCCCAAAGGAATCTGCATTACTGGAAAGCTGTTTGCTCACAACACCTCTCTTGTGTTTTTCCAGAACCGCAAAACACCACTGCACACGTTCCTGCAGCACCTAGGAATAAGTGTCTAAAAGAATAGCTCGCTCTGTCATCTGTAATGCAGCTATGACTAAAGGCAACTGCCGCGTGGCAGCTACATTATATGAAGCCATAAACATGTCATGAAGGAAGACTAAGAGCCCTCCATTTGTGTGTGTGTCTCTCTAGCCTCTTTTTTATCATAGATTCTATACGAAACACAGATATCTCTCCATTGTTACCCTCGCCTCTCAATGAGTTTATTCCTCCCCTGCGATATTTATCTTTTAGCCTGGAGCACACTAGCATTTCACTTCAGGTTTTAAAGTCAGGGTGCCATGGAACAGCTGGCTCTGCCAGGATAGGTATGCAGCAGACATTCGGAAGAGGGGAAAAAGTGCTAATAATTTAGATTATAGAGTGCGGTGCATAGCTCTAGGAAAAGCACTGGCTGATTTCCATACACTCAGCCTTGTGGGGCTGGCTTCAATTAGCCATCATATTCGTTCTGGATATGCTTTTTTGGTCTACCTAATCTGTCAGAATAGTATTTCTATTATTTTTTGTAATGCATTTTTGTTTGTTTGTTTCCAAAAGGAAACCCTTGAAACGATTTGTTAGCCTAAGATGAATTGAAATTATGCTGCACTTCACGCTGGATTGTGGGATTGTGGGAAGCCTTGGTGATTTGTGCATCGTGCACATTACAGATCTGCTTTATGCCAGCTTATTCTATTTTTATGTTCATCCCATGCTGTCCAGTGGGACAGATAATTGGATGCAAAATATTTGCCTGCTTCATAAAATATTAAAGCAATTACAGTTGTTAACGTGAAGTTACTTTTTTAATTTAATTAACTTTTTCAAAACTAAAAAACAAAAATAAGCACAAACTAGGGCTGTGCAAAAAATCGAATGCGATTTTCATGCTCATCTCGTCAGTAAAGCCGGTTCTGTGATTTGTAGTAAATCTCCAGTACGTGCTTTCAGATGGAGCGGCATTTACTACACAGAGCCGTAGATCACTGACAAGCTGCGCAAAATCGCATTCAAAATCGCAGGCGATTCATTGGCTTGCGTAGCAAATCCAGATGTGTCCACTCAGACTGCAAGAATTTTTATAAGCTCAGAACATTTCAGTAGTAATCAAATTCAGTAGTGTGTTGGTCTTATGCTTGATGCGTTGTTTAGGATCAAAGAGTAAATGCCTCTCAGTGGACAAATGATTGAAGAAATGAAAAGAATAAATAGTTTATCATCATTCAATCAGACCATTGATGCAATTCCTGTTGCTTAATTTGCAGTGCTGTAAACAAGGGAAGCTTTTTCCACAGGAAACCACAGCCATCAAAGCAGATTCTACAGTCTTTTATGTTACTAGTCAGAAAAATCAGAAAATGAACTGTCAGATCTGGAAATATCCCATCTTCCCGTTTGTCAAAGCCCAAGGTGTTTCCATGTTTTTCCTATTCTTTATTTCACTTCATATCAAGGTCTGTGGTTCACTTGAAATGAGAGCAAGAGTGTTTGCATGTCCTTGACTTAATGGAAGCTCTTTGATGTCTGCCTGAAAGGCTGCGTGCTTTTCTTGTGGTATGAATTTGTTTCCTCCACCAAAGCCTTGGATAAATGGAGGACTTTTTTCCCAGAGGTCGTCTCTTGGGTAGAACTTTGAGGGTTAGAGAGCTTGCCTCCCTGGAGTGATAGAGACTCAACATGAATCACAAAAGCAAACATCACACCAATAACAATTATGATGGAGATTCAAGACAAGGAAATGAGTGAAACTCCGGGTCATGACGAACAAGAGTGCTGCTCGTCTGCATGTTTAATATCTCAAGTTGTCTTCAAACTATCGGTTGATATTAAATCAATTTCTCTGAGAAATAAAGATGAAAAAGTTCTACAGGTGACATCTTGTGTGCTGCATATATAATACATTTTTAATATTTTTAATTTTAATATGGTAAAATAGTTATGTAAAAAATGTTAAAAATTTTTATATAATTTAAATACTTCATTTTAATAATAGGTTAATATAAATAATTATAAAATATATTTTGTTATTAAGTTTGCCCTTTTGTCCTCACATCGAGTTACTTGCAAGTTGGTCTGACTCTGACTCAGAATTGTTTACCCTTGAATCATTTAAATGAGGCTTTCAATGTGCCAGAGGAACCGTGCGCAGCATAAGGAATATTTCACGAGTGTGTTGTCTCACGGTTTGACCCAGCTGATTCGTACCAGATGTTTTTGTTGTTGATGTCACAGTTTGGATGAGTTTTGATGGACTTAAGCTTTTTTCTTTACCTCTAGGCAGAAAAGTGAGGTGGGGCGTCCTGGGTCAAAGGTCACACAAGCAGAGGATATCATGCACTTGGCAGTGGTGGCTTGTGGGAACCGTCTAGATGAAACGCTCAACATGGTTAAGTCAGCACTGCTCTTCAGCATAAAGATGATCAAATTTCACATCTTTGCAGAGGAGGACCTGGCCGAACAATTTGAAAAAGGGGTGAGAGCATTGTACCATGATTCTTTTATCTTTGCTGTGGCTTTTTAATGTTGATGGTAATGTCTAGTTGACCGGTGACCTAAAATTGTCTTTTTTTTTTTCTTTTTTCCTTCTGATGTTTTTTTTTTTTAATGATTTGAGTATCTTTACTTATCTAAAGTTTGTTTTATTCTCAGAAAAGCTGTGTAATGGGTATCTCAGTTCCCGGTGAAAAGAATATATTGCTGGCTCTCCAGCTATTTTATCTCTGCAGTGGGCTATATTTTACCTTCGACAAAGCTTCATCCCCTAACTATGCAGCTCTCTTGGACCAAAATGTTGCTTTGTTCATTTGACATTAATTATAGTAATTCTAATCATTATTAGACTGAATGTCTTTTTACATTCTTAGTAACTAGCTATACAATTTCTCATTGTATTTAAACAGACCACCTTTGATAGAACCCCTAGTGTCAATTTTGTTTTAGTGGCTTTGTGGTAACCCTCAGACAATGTCAGGCTAACCCTGACAACCAATCTGGTGAGGAGGGTAACGTGAGAAACCTTTGCGCATAAATCTATCCATCTCTTAGCATGCACTTAACTCATTATTCAGTTTCTGGTAGAGTGGCCTTTCTCCACAGTCCTAATAGTTTCTCTCGACAGAGGGACTGTTATTGAAAATAGCAGTACTTTGTTTTTTTTACACTCAGACAGCCGATGCTTTTTGAGAAGTGCCCTCTGGCCTAGAACTGATCTTGATCTAGTCTTGCACCGTATTGCTGCAGATACAGGAACTGAAAGCTTTGAAGAGCGATAGTGAAGGAATGCAATGTCATTTCAAAAGATTTCTTCAATATTTTTTTCTGCAGCCTTTTCAGCAGTAGTTATTTGGCTGTCAGCAGGATATTATAAACCAGTACTTCTTAACTGATGGGTTATGACCCAAAAATGGATTGCAGGTCTGTTCTAATGGGGTCCTGGACAGCTAGGAAAAACATTGCCAACTGGGAATAATAAAGTGCAACCAACTGTATAATCATGTATGGTTAGGATGGAAAAATAAGTTGAATTTATTTTTCAAATACATTTTTTTTTATATATTTATAAGAATTTAATATGTTTTGTTGTTGAAATGCATCTAACAAATTTACACAGTTGAATTTACAAAAAAATACTGTCAAGTTTACAGTCACTTGATATTATGGCTATTATTAATAAAGTAATAATTGTATTAATTTTTGTTATTTATTTACCCAGTTTTTGCTGCATGTGTTGGTGTAATGCATTTTGAAAATGATCAGATTTCTGATTCTGAATAATTTTGCATATTACTTGACTTGTGCAGTTTTTGGTGATATTAATACTTTTTTTATTATTAATTTTTATTATTGTATGTGTATATATATATATATATATATATATATATATAATTTTTTTTTATTTTTTTTTACACATTTTACTTAGACAAAAACACAATGCAAAAATCTCACAAAATGGCTACATTTGTTACTTTTTGCAATTTGTCTAAAAAAAAAAATCATAAAATTACACACTGGTTTGTGTCAAAGCTGAAAGCAGGGAAAATTGATCTTTAAGATGTTAAAACATGTCATGTCCTACTTGGTTAGAACAAGGTGTAACAATATGGGTAGACATCTTTGGGACTTACCCATGCAACAATATGGCATTCTATAAATCACAATTCTTACAAACATAACAAAATGTTGCTTTTTGGAAGGATTGGTATAGGTCTCCTCACACTCTTCTCTTCACTGACACCTGTAAGCAATAGATTTGTGGTTTACTGAAGACTGACAGCCATGACATTGACTGAATCTTTCAATTTCCTCTCACAGTTCAGTCAGTGGCCTCAGACGGTGTCCTCCAGGTTTCACTATAGCATATATCCAATCACCTTCTCTGTGGGGAATGCAGACGAATGGAAGAAACTCTTCAAGCCATGTGCTGCCCAGAGGCTGTTTCTTCCCGTGGGTTCCCGCCGCTGCTTAATTTTTTGTCTTCATTTGTTTGTGCTTTCCACCTCACCACACCAACTGTAACCAAGTATCTCCTCTGATATCAGGTTATCCTGAAAGACGTGGACTCGCTGTTGTACGTGGACACAGATGTTCTCTTTCTTCGCCCTATGGATGACATCTGGAAGTTTCTGAAGGCTTTCAACAGCACTCAGCTAGCTGCCATGGCCCCAGAGCACGAGATCCCCAAGATCGGCTGGTATAGCCGCTTCGCAAGACACCCCTTTTATGGAGTCACAGGGGTCAATTCAGGGGTCATGCTAATGAACCTCACACGGATTCGTAGTACTCCGTTCAGGGTAAGAAACAATAGAATTGACTTGACTTTTTGTCAAATGACTGATAAAATGACTGATTTTAGTTTAGTTTTGTGCTTTATTTTTAAAATAAATAAATATTTTTTTCATTTCATTTCATCATTTATTGGTTTTATAACTTGAAAAAATTAGCAGCAGTATTAGCTAGAATTTTAGTATTGATCATGCATCTCTATTAAATACACTTTTATTTATACATATTAAAAACAGAAAATATTTTTTGTAAATATTTTAGATTTCATATCTTTTTGCATTATTTATGGTGCTTGGTTATTACTAGATATTGCCAGTGTTTTCCTTGTGTGGTTTATTTCTCTTGATAGTGGGCTGAGGCTTTGGCGTTCACGTGTCTTCTGAGGTTTCTTTGCACATTTAAATCCTTTTAACCTCAGGCTGTTTTCAGTAGGCAGTGATATCATGGAAGCCTACTGATTGCCATCCATCGAGTGCGAGTGGGTGACAGCAGTCTGGATTAGCATATTTCTGTAACTCAGCTAGAAGTGTTATTTCCAACCCAAGCACATCTTCGAGGCTGTCTGGGAAGACAAAAAGGAAATTTCTTCTTCTGAAAAACACCTCAATTTCCATATCAACAGCTGTCTGAAAAGTGGCTGCCAGACTCACTGTTGAGGAAAATAACCTGCCACTATTGATTTTACAGAACAGCATGATCGCCAGCGGTCTGTCGTGGGAAAATCTGCTTCACCCTCTCTATCAGAAATACAAGAACCACATCACATGGGGAGACCAAGACCTCCTCAACATCATCTTCCACTACAATCCAGGTACATGTGTGTTTGCTCAAAGACATGCTTGAATATGATGTGTGATTTCACAACACTAGCAAAAAAGAACTATGGTTATGCAGTGGTTTTTTTTGGACACGTACCATGGTATTTTTTGAAGTACCATTGAGTATGCTGTAAATACAATGGTATATATCAAAATACCTTGGTTTTAGTGTGTTTTTTGGACATATACTATTAATACCATGTTTTTGGACGTGTGCCATGGTAATACATAAGAATATTAGAGGTCGACTGATAGTGGATTTTACCGATACCGATACCAATAGCTAGGTTGGACCACACTGGCCAATAAAGATTAATCAAACGATAGTTTTTAAGATACTGAATGAAAACTAAAATAGTGCTTTACTATTTAATAATAATAATAAAAAAAAACCTGAACCATACTTTGTAAATTAATAAAAATATTAATATTAATACCTTGGTTTTAGCATGTTTTTTTGGGGGCGTGTTATATTTATACCATGTTTATTGGACTTCCATGGTATTTTTTTAAATGCCTTGACATATCCTGTAAATAATACATGATGTACATCATGATAACATCATAATACTTGTACTATATTAATACCATGTTTTTGGCCATGTGCCATGGCAATACAATGGGTATTCCTTGAAGGACATTGGAGCATTGTGTAAATACTGCCATGGTATATATCTAAATACTTTGGTTTTACCATGGTTTTGGACATGTACCATGACAATGCTGTGATCGAAAGGATTTTGTACATACTGTGGTAAATATCAAAATACCTCAGTAGTATTATCATGTTTTTGCACATGTAACATGGTGGTGGTTATATGAAAGTATCATGATAATACCATTTGATACCATCAGTGCATCTTACCCATTTCTTACCCAAAAGTAAGAGAAGTTTTTCAGTTAATCTTTGAAACTGGCATAGAAACCTGTCTCCTTTCTTTATTTTTGTTGCGCACTAGAGTGTTACAGCACTAGTTTAATTATGTTTTTGCTGGAGGCTTAAATCCAATTTGAAAAGCTGTTTTACTTATTTGACTTGTGAAGCCCTGCAGCTTTGTATCATGTACATCTCAACTAAAAATTCCAACTGTGATTGTTATTTCTAGTGCAGAGCTGGAAGCCAGGTCCTATGTCTTTCCATTTGTACTCAAAAAGAAAATCAAAAAGATATGATGACATGAGAGAGTTTTTTTTCAGTTCTTTCTTTCCTCGCCCTCCTGAAAGTTGCTGTTTTATCTGGTTTTATAGAGATAAGGCCCTTTTGTGTAGGTAAATACTACTGGAACAGGTGTGACAAAGACTGGGTGCAGTTATTAAAGGGTTAGTTCACCCAAAAATGAAAATTCTGTCATTAATTACTCACCCTCATGTCGTTTCAAACCCGTAAGATCTTCGTTCATCTTCGGAACACAAATTAAGATATTTTTGATGGAATCTGAGAGCTGTCTGACCCTGCATAGACACAACAATTTGTCTCCTCCGCATCACCCTGTAGCGCCATTTTGGAGAGTATCAGCTGGACTAAACAACGTATGCCGTTCTGTGTCAGCTGCGTCACGCCAAATCTGTTTCCTACGTTGTTGTGATTTGATCTGAACGGAAACAGCGTATCCGTGCGACGCAACTGACACAGAACAGCATACGCTGTTTACGTCCAGCGAATATTCTCCAAAATGACACCAGGGTGATGCGGAGGAGACGAATTGTTGAATAAAGTCGTTTTTTTTTTTTCTTTTGCGCACAAAAATTATTCTCGTAGCTTCGTAAAATTATGGTTG
>NW_015558623.1:1340509-1343956 GCF_001515605.1 Sinocyclocheilus anshuiensis | reverse complement strand
ACATGGATTATTTTACCGATCTCCTTGCTACGTTTCTGGACTTGGGAACATTTCAGTTGCGTTGCTGTCTATGAAGGGTCAGACAGCTCTCAGATTCCATCAAAAATATCTTAATTTGTGTTCCGAAGATGAACGAAGGTCTTACGGGTTTGAAACGACATGAGGGTGAGTAATTAATGATAGCATTTTCATTTTTGGGTGAACTATCCCTTTAAGGTCTCTGAATTGGTGAGACACTTGGCAAGCATAGTGCTTGTTTGACAACTCTTATGGAACAGGTCCAAAAGAGTAGACCAACCACAATCACCGGCAAATAAAAGAAAAATGAAGATACTCACAAGCACAAATGTGTTATTTGCAGTTTGGATAAAACATTGAATATTTTTATTTGTGTCTGCAGAGTGTTTGTACATATTTCCATGCCAGTGGAACTACAGGCCAGATCACTGCATGTATGGAAGCAACTGCAAGGCTGCGGAAGAAGAGGGAGTGTCTATTCTTCATGGTAACCGTGGCGTGTACCATGACGACAAGCAGCCTGCCTTCAGGGTGGTGTATGATGCCATACGTGAGGTGAGTTGCTACTATCATTGTATGATAAATTTAATAGAATGGCTAGGGCTGGGCGGTATGACGGTATATATTGTTACCGCGAAATAAAGTGTCTATCGTTAGAGATTTTGCTATATCGTGTATTCCGCGGTATGCACATATATCTGCGTAACATAGTACTGCTTAAACGTTATACACCTTTTGAGTGATAAGGAAACATGCATGAATGAGAAAACAAAGAGTGGGATGCACTTGGTAGAGTTATTAAGTGCAATAAGCAGTGAAAAAGAACTCAATGCGGTGCTCACGCTGACTGACACACAGCCGAAGCGCACGCACTGAAAGCCCCTTTCTCAAAAGCATGCGATCGCAAAAACAGATCTCTTATGTTTTACTGTGCTTGAATGGTCAAATACGCACACAGTTATGTCATAATGCCCGTTGTGTGGAGTATTCAAGTAAACACAGTCGGATATATGTTAAATAAATGTAAAACAGTTGGGTGAAAACCGTGTTTCAGTATATTGGATCCGTGCAGTTGGTCTTAAAGGGACAGCAGCCTTATTTACCTGCTGCTGTCTGTCATTATTAATGTTAATCATGTTTGATTGATACAGTGAAGACTATGCAGTGTTTTATTTATACACTTTATTCAATTTCTGGAATATTTCTTACTACGTTAAATAAACCTAGCCAACTGTAGCTGAATAAATTAAAAGTTTATTTAATATTTATTTGTTCTGCTGTGCTTGTAATTTGCTTATTTTTCTTAATTTTAATAACAAAAATAAAATAAAAATAGCTATATCGAGGTACATATCGTTAATGAAAACATAAAATAAGATTTTGGTCATATCGCCCAGCCCTAGACTGTTAGACTGGCTGTTAGACTGATAATAATATGTTGCCAAATTTACACTGCAAATGTGGCACAGAAGCACTTCTGAAGTGGCATTTAGGTGTTTTTACCTAGACTGTTTAATGCTGCTCAGAGGTGGCATAAATGCATTTTCACAGCGATTACAACTGTATTCTTTGATACTAGGGTCTGAGGCGGGTCAAAGCATGCTTAATTTAGTCTGGCTTTTACACAGCGTTGCATAAAAAATTGGCTCTGTAAAGACACCTTATGTTATGCATACTAGCATACAAGTATTTATTTATATTTTAAATGTTGTTAAAAGGAGGCTGCATTTATGTATGTGTGTGTGTATATATATATATATATATATATTACTATTTTCTACTTTAATATAATTTAAAGCTGAATTTTCAGCAGCCATTACTTCAGTCTTGAGTGTCCTTCAGAAATCATTGTAATATGTTGAATTGATGCTCAAGAAACGTTTCTTATTATTATCAATGTTGACAACAGTTGTGCTTGTTAATTTTTTTTCAGGAGTCTTTGAATAGAAAGTTAAAAAGAACAGCATTTAATTTAAACATTTATTTGAAATTCTTTTGTAACATTTAAATGTCTTTACTATGCATAAAAAAAACACCCCATAGCAGCACACTAAAACAAGTAAGAACACCCTAGCGACCACATAGCAACGCCCAGGCACACAATCAATATTTTTTCAGAGAATATAAAAGCCAGTTGTTTGACTTGAATTTTTTCATTAGATTTTAAGCTTAAGAAATGTAATCCATTTGTCTTCGCTTTGCAAGTCCACTTTCTAATTTTCAGTGTTAACAAAGCAAGTCCTGAGGGTGTTGAATCATATGAGAATAAATAGTGTTGCATTGTGCATTCAGAGTGCAGTCTCCTTGAATCTCTCCTTGAAGACTAATAGCAGGAAAGTGTCTCTTCAAGAGGAAGCCTTTTGTATGGTTGAGTCACGTGGGCCCCTCTGCTGTTCAGAATTCAGTCAGATATGAAATGTGGACCTTGTGCCTCAACAAATACACCAAAGCAGTTCCTTGAACACTTTGAAACCTAATGCATTTCATCTTCTCTTTCAGTATCCTTTTGAGGAGAACTTGTTCCAGTCTTTATTTTACCCTCTTCAGACTAAGTTCCTAGACACAGTTAACACCCTTTGTGGAAGGATACCACAAGTGTTCCTCAAACAGATCGAGAAGACCATGAGGGCTGTTTATGAGAAAAAAGTGGTGCACCGTGTCCGACTGCCACACGAGTAATGAGCCTCGACTGCATTTCAGCATCATAAGGAAGAATCTCGGCCTGCTGCTTGAAACAGAGTGATCTTTTTCATCGAAGACAAGCAGTGCCAAAGGCAAGCTACATTTGGTCCATTAGGCACAGTATGAGCTTCATGAGCCAGAGGAGTTGGAGATTTAAGCTGGAAGTTTCATTTGAGCAGACGTTTTGGTCTGCTGAATGGAAACCGCTATGCAGGATGAATGGAATACCAGCAAAACTCTTGAAACAGAGAAGTGACCAAATGCATCGAGTGTCTCCAACTGTGGGGAAACCAACCACCTGAATGTTCCTGAAAGAATATGAGAGACTCGTTGACAAAGCCAATCCAAAAATATGGATTCATTACTGTTTATTTACAACTGTGTTGTACCATTTTTCAGCATCTAGTTCATTATGTCTGGTATTACACAATTGGAGCATTTGTGTCTCAGTATAATTGATCTAATTCTTGTCCTTAAGTGGCTGCACCAGTTTGTTTGTGCATTCTGCTGCTAAATAACGCCTTGTTTTCAAGCCACACAAATCAATGTAGTATACAGAAACAACCAAAGAGAACTAGCCTGTCAGTCTTTAGAGCTCAGCAAGATTCAGTTTAAGCACAGCCCTAATGGTGGATGATCACACTGTTTACATTGAAGATGACTTGTTAGTAAGACTACTAGAAAGAAGCCTGATGTTGTAATTTCGTCATTGGGGTTGCATTTTTATATATATATATATATATATAT
>NW_015558623.1:1316414-1339210 GCF_001515605.1 Sinocyclocheilus anshuiensis | reverse complement strand
TAAGGAAACATGCATGAATGAGAAAATAAAGAGTGGGACGCACTTGGTAGAGTTATTAAGTGCAATAAGCAGTGAAAAAGAACTCAATGCGGTGCTCACGCTGACTGACACACAGCCGAAGCGCACGCACTGAAAGCCCCTTTCTCAAAAGCATGCGATCGCAAAAACAGATCTCTTATGTTTTACTGTGCTTGAATGGTCAAATACGCACACAGTTATGTCATAATGCCCGTTGTGTGGAGTATTCAAGTAAACACAGTCGGATATATGTTAAATAAATGTAAAACAGTTGGGTGAAAACCGTGTTTCAGTATATTGGATCCGTGCAGTTGGTCTTAAAGGGACAGCAGCCTTATTTACCTGCTGCTGTCTGTCATTATTAATGTTAATCATGTTTGATTGATACAGTGAAGACTATGCAGTGTTTTATTTATACACTTTATTCAATTTCTGGAATATTTCTTACTACGTTAAATAAACCTAGCCAACTGTAGCTGAATAAATTAAAAGTTTATTTAATATTTATTTGTTCTGCTGTGCTTGTAATTTGCTTATTTTTCTTAATTTTAATAACAAAAATAAAATAAAAATAGCTATATCGAGGTACATATCGTTAATGAAAACATAAAATAAGATTTTGGTCATATCGCCCAGCCCTAGACTGTTAGACTGGCTGTTAGACTGATAATAATATGTTGCCAAATTTACACTGCAAATGTGGCACAGAAGCACTTCTGAAGTGGCATTTAGGTGTTTTTACCTAGACTGTTTAATGCTGCTCAGAGGTGGCATAAATGCATTTTCACAGCGATTACAACTGTATTCTTTGATACTAGGGTCTGAGGCGGGTCAAAGCATGCTTAATTTAGTCTGGCTTTTACACAGCGTTGCATAAAAAATTGGCTCTGTAAAGACACCTTATGTTATGCATACTAGCATACAAGTATTTATTTATATTTTAAATGTTGTTAAAAGGAGGCTGCATTTATGTATGTGTGTGTGTATATATATATATATATATATATTACTATTTTCTACTTTAATATAATTTAAAGCTGAATTTTCAGCAGCCATTACTTCAGTCTTGAGTGTCCTTCAGAAATCATTGTAATATGTTGAATTGATGCTCAAGAAACGTTTCTTATTATTATCAATGTTGACAACAGTTGTGCTTGTTAATTTTTTTTCAGGAGTCTTTGAATAGAAAGTTAAAAAGAACAGCATTTAATTTAAACATTTATTTGAAATTCTTTTGTAACATTTAAATGTCTTTACTATGCATAAAAAAAACACCCCATAGCAGCACACTAAAACAAGTAAGAACACCCTAGCGACCACATAGCAACGCCCAGGCACACAATCAATATTTTTTCAGAGAATATAAAAGCCAGTTGTTTGACTTGAATTTTTTCATTAGATTTTAAGCTTAAGAAATGTAATCCATTTGTCTTCGCTTTGCAAGTCCACTTTCTAATTTTCAGTGTTAACAAAGCAAGTCCTGAGGGTGTTGAATCATATGAGAATAAATAGTGTTGCATTGTGCATTCAGAGTGCAGTCTCCTTGAATCTCTCCTTGAAGACTAATAGCAGGAAAGTGTCTCTTCAAGAGGAAGCCTTTTGTATGGTTGAGTCACGTGGGCCCCTCTGCTGTTCAGAATTCAGTCAGATATGAAATGTGGACCTTGTGCCTCAACAAATACACCAAAGCAGTTCCTTGAACACTTTGAAACCTAATGCATTTCATCTTCTCTTTCAGTATCCTTTTGAGGAGAACTTGTTCCAGTCTTTATTTTACCCTCTTCAGACTAAGTTCCTAGACACAGTTAACACCCTTTGTGGAAGGATACCACAAGTGTTCCTCAAACAGATTGAGAAGACCATGAGGGCTGTTTATGAGAAAAAAGTGGTGCACCGTGTCCGACTGCCACACGAGTAATGAGCCTCGACTGCATTTCAGCATCATAAGGAAGAATCTCGGCCTGCTGCTTGAAACAGAGTGATCTTTTTCATCGAAGACAAGCAGTGCCAAAGGCAAGCTACATTTGGTCCATTAGGCACAGTATGAGCTTCATGAGCCAGAGGAGTTGGAGATTTAAGCTGGAAGTTTCATTTGAGCAGACGTTTTGGTCTGCTGAATGGAAACCGCTATGCAGGATGAATGGAATACCAGCAAAACTCTTGAAACAGAGAAGTGACCAAATGCATCGAGTGTCTCCAACTGTGGGGAAACCAACCACCTGAATGTTCCTGAAAGAATATGAGAGACTCGTTGACAAAGCCAATCCAAAAATATGGATTCATTACTGTTTATTTACAACTGTGTTGTACCATTTTTCAGCATCTAGTTCATTATGTCTGGTATTACACAATTGGAGCATTTGTGTCTCAGTATAATTGATCTAATTCTTGTCCTTAAGTGGCTGCACCAGTTTGTTTGTGCATTCTGCTGCTAAATAACGCCTTGTTTTCAAGCCACACAAATCAATGTAGTATACAGAAACAACCAAAGAGAACTAGCCTGTCAGTCTTTAGAGCTCAGCAAGATTCAGTTTAAGCACAGCCCTAATGGTGGATGATCACACTGTTTACATTGAAGATGACTTGTTAGTAAGACTACGGACATAATGAATTTGATGTTGAATTTGTGGTGGAATGTTTTTTTTAGGATAATCTGCAACAGTCTGGGAGCTACGCAAAAGGTCTAAATGTTAAAGTATTTTTTAGCAATATTCAGACCGGTCAAGTTTAAAGGAAACATTTGTTGTTTTACCCTGTGCTTTGTTAGGAGTTTGAACTTCTGCCATAGTGGGATTGAACTAATGCGATCATTTAAAATAAATCATATGCACTGATTAGAAAAGTTTGCACATCATAACAGTATACATAAAAATAAAACAACAGCTGTACAGTTTATAGTTAAGTGCACTTTTTAATACTGAATTTGGAGAAAATAAAATTAAAGGAAAAAGTGGCAAGATTTACAAAACAAACACTCTGCACCCCGTATGATCAGTTTACCCATCTCTTAAAAAAAATGAAATCCATTCATTTTTGTGTAATTGCAGCCTTTTATTTTGTTGACTGTTTCAGTGTGACAGTAAGAATATAGAAGGCAAGAGTGTGTTGTGATGTGTGTTTCGATATGTTCATTAGCACAATGTGCTTAATTATATGTGTGACCAGTTTCCAGCCTCTTGTCACTGGTCTGGGATCAGTGATGACATTTCTTTAACTGGAAACTCAGGAGACTCTTATACATCTCATGTTATCTCCGTGTGAAGAGATGCACCAGCGATGTTCATTGTATCCAGTGTGCTTTTCTGTCTTTCTGAATGTCTTGCATTGTATGTATTATTGTCCTTTTATACATAAGTGTGTGTCAGAAATGTAATAAATAAATATGCATTTAATATTGATTTGACTTTGCCTAACAATTAGCTTTGCATTATATTTCATTACAGTAGGTTCAAATTGAGAGTGAGATGAGTCATACTTGCTTTTAAACAAACAGGAAGATGAGCGTTCAATTATAAATAGGCTAATAATTGGCTGCACAAGATATTCGGGCCGTGTTTAAAAACCTATTCAACCTACCTTGACAGCATTTAAGTTTATTCAAATCGTGCCTATTGTGCTCCAAAATGCTGTCTACATGGACAGCTCACTAGGTTTTGGCACATTTGCAACTTGCAAGGGACATTTACGAAACACTTTACGCCTACAAAGCCCCAAAAAATGATGTCTAGGTGAGAAGCTGACAACATTTTGAGACGCAGCCACACTGTTGCGCAACACAGTCAGCGCTCCCGGGAGAGAGGTCCGTCAGTTCATTCCTCAGGACAGACGGTCGGTCAGAGTGTTTTTGCTTCGTTTCTTTCAAACCGCGGAGGTGCATAAACTGATCTGTGACTGGACTAAGGATGGAAGGGAGTAGTGACGGTGAGGGTGGATATGAAGATACGGACTTAAATAATTGGACGGAAGTACGGAAAAACAAACGAGTTAGGAGTAATAGTAGTAAAGAAGGCAGTAGTTCAGATGGGAGTAAAGAAGGTAGGGTAGTGCGGAGGAGGGAGGTTGAAGACGAGGGGTTTAAAATAATTAGATGTTTGGTGGGATCAGAGTGGGGAGCTGACAGGTCTAGTTTGAAAACTATATATATAGGTTTAATACGATCAGTTATGGATTATGGATGTGTGGTATATGGGTCAGCATCTAAAACCTTGTTGAAAAGATTGGATGTAATACAAGCACAAGCATTAAGGATATGTAGTGGGGCTTTTAAAACAACATCTGTGCCAGCGTTACAGGTAGAAATGGGGGAAATGCCATTGGAGCTAAGAAGACAGCAAATCATGACAACATACTGGGTGAATTTACAAGGACATAATAACCATCCTGCAATAAGTGCTATTGAACCATGCTGGGAACATGGAAAAAGGCAAATAAATAGCTTTGGTTGGGTTGTTAGGAAAAGGGCAAGTGAAATGGGTATAATGGAGAGGAATTACTCTCCAACAGTAGTTCTGCCAACTATACCTCCTTGGTTTTTACCACAGCCAGAGATAGATTTTAGCCTCCTTGAACTGATGAGAGATGAATATGGGGGAAATGATAAGATCTTTAATTCATACATCAGAGGAAATTATTACGGTTATTTACAGATTTATACCGATGGTTCTAAAGATCCTAAAACAGGTAGAGCAGCAGCAGCAGTAGTAATCCCTGAGTTCAATGTTGAGTGTGGAAAGAGAATTACCGTTGATATATCTGTATATGCATGTGAAATGATGGCCATGATTATTGCAGATCAGTGGGGGGCGGTAATGCACCCGAAAGCTGTTTGCCAACCGCCAATAAAAACAAAAGAAGAAGAAGAAGAAGTCAGCGCTCCCGAAGCGGCCGGCAGTGACGTCGCAGACGCCGCCATATTGAAATGTTTCCCTTCTCCTCTTCTTCACTGAGCTCAACAGCAGCCATCAGCTCTCGCTTTCCAACTGGAGACAGGGACAACAACACAGACATGGAGACAGACACTCTTCTGGAAGCTCTTAAAGGTGCCCGGCTGTGTGTGCTGAGGTGGTCTGAGTTTAGAGAGGAGTTATATGTGCTTATGAGCTGGTAATGTGAGTTAGCTAATGTTATCATGGCCTGTGGCTAACTGGCTTTTCCTGTTTTTCGAGGTCTGTTGTGGGTTAAGAGCAGATCAACTGGTTTCTTTTTCCTATTTTATGACTTCTATCTTTTTTTTTTTTTGAACAACGGTTTAGCTAAGTAATACGTTTATAAACAAGACTATTGTTGATTGAGATAACTAGTTAGTGGTTTTGGAAGATGTAGAGTTGATTTGAGTACATTACACATCTGTTTATTCAGGGTTAACTCTAAACTAGTGAAAAATGTAATAATAAAGTCCGATTTTCTGTATAAGTTTTCTTTATAACGTGATTTTTTTGGAATTTACACCTTAATTGGAGTTGTACTCTGTTCTGCTACTAATTTGTATATTATTATTAGAATTACTGTTGTTAATAATTTCTCATTCTTACATATATATTAATTATTTATTTATAGTCGGAGTGGTGTAAATAGTTTTTGTGACTTCATGACAAAACTCAGATTTATTGTACCTGTACTAGTTCTTATGTAAGTGTGTTAGGAAAATGTTTTAATATGTTGTCATATTTTTCATAAAAGTTCAGGGCTGGACTGGTTATAGTTTAGTGCTCATAAGTACCACAAGGTTTTGGATCTTGAAGATAATTCTGTAGACTCGAAACCAATTGTTTAGTGTCATTATAGTTGTACTGCTTACTTTATTAACTCTTCTTGGAAAATAATGATATATGTTCTCGTTTTATATGTTCTAATTTTCATGAAAGCATACATATTATTCCAAGACCAATTATAGGTATTGTCTGGGTTGTCTTAATAGTTGTAGAAAGTAAAATGCTGATTTCGGAGCTCGAATATGACCTAAACCTAGCAACAGGTGCACTGTAGTTGTTCTGTTAACATTTAAAATGTGAGATAAAGTTAATAATAAATGCTTTTTTTTTTCATGAAAGCAGATATACGTCAGAACTAGAATGGACTAACTAGATTTCGAATTGAAGATATGTTAAAGTCGGAAGTTGCTTGGATTGCTTCCAGTACATGTGTTTATATGAAATCCATAATGCGATCTTATTATTGTGTTTGCCACAGATTTTGACAAGAAGGTGAAGAAAGAGTCATCTTCGGTGTTGGATCAGTTTTTGTGCCATATTGCGAAAACCGGGGAAACCCTGTAAGTACCTCCAGATAGCAGTGAGTGATCTAAGAGGGGCATAGAAACCCCATTTACCTTTGTGTGACCCTTTTTTTTTTTTTTTTTTAATCGTAACTACTTTTCTGGGTAACTCCACAAGGTGGTTTATTGCACTACCACAGCACTTTCGGTTTTGTTCCAAAACACGCTGAACCTTGTACTTATCGACTAGATCTGCTTTAGACGACCTGCTCTCATTTCAAGAAATAATTGTGAGAATACATAGTCAGATGCATATCAGAAGATTGAATCTATGTATGTCTCTGCAAAACCTGCTTCTGATTGGCCAGTTGAGTTCTGTGGTCAATTATTTTTGCATAATGACCTGAACTGTGTTGCAGTGTTTATTTGATCCTACATAGTTGTGTTTGTTCGCTCACATCTCTCTGGTCTCTTCTAACAATATAAAACAATTTCAGCTGAATTTTCAAATATAAACATTTCATGCTCATTTATTTGGTTGGTAACCGTGTAATAAGAAGGATCGTGACCGGCAGATGTTGTCTCTTACTAATTTTAGCTGTCTGTGTGACTGTGAGTTACTAATGCTCTGTATTGTCGCATTTCAGGGTGTCCTGGTCTCAGTTTAAAAGCTACTTCATATTCAAACTGGAGAAAGTAATGGAGGATTTCCAAGCATCGGCCCCAGAGCAACGAGGGCCTGCCAACCCCAATGTAGAGTCGGTTCCTTTTGAAGAAATGAAGGAGAGAATTCTTAAAATAGCAAATGGATACAACGGGTGAGTAACATGCTAATTAATTGCACAGTGTGGTGCTATCACCAATTTTCCTTTCAGAAAAGCACTGGGTTTTTCCCTGTAATAAGTGTTCCATAATGATGTTTTGGATAAAAAGAGAGAGCCTGACTTTTTACCCCAGAGCAAGTGTGCCATCTTCTGGCTGTTGAATATAATCTAGCCTACACTGTTGTGAAGGATGCAGCAGCTAATTATTTTCCCTATCCAGGATCCCATTCACTATCCAGCGCTTGTGCGAGCTGCTCACTGAACCTAGAAGGAACTACTCAGGAACAGAAAAATTTCTCAGAGGAGTAGAGAAGGTCAGTGCATGATGCATTGTACAGTTCAAGAACTAATAGCCAAATGGACGCTGTTTAGTTGTGTGTAATGGTGCACTTCCTATAAAATGCTTTTATCTCCTTCACCCTGTTCTTATATAAATGACAGTTCATTCCCAGTATGTTCAATTTTTGTTTGCATTTTTATTCTAGTTTTGTTCCATCTGAAGTCAGGTGTGAGATATTATTACTTGCTATCTTTGACTTCCATAAAGGCTCTGTTGATTTATGGTCAAATGTATTTGTTTTGCAGGTGTGATTTATAAATCTAGAGGATCATTTACAGTGTTCTACACACTTGTCTCTTCAAATGTTTGCTAAGTGGATTTTATTATCATGTGCTGGAGGAACTTTGACTCGTCGATGCGTTTTATGTGCTTAAGTGATTTGATTACCAATCAAGGCCCACATTTTAGTCCAACTTAAAGTTTCACTCTGCACATTTTCCCCATATAGGAGGTTGTAAATGAATTTGCATCGTTTATGTTATTGATATTGATTGTTTTCTCACTTCATCAGAATGTGATGGTGGTCAGTTGCATTTATCCTACATCTGAGTAAGTAATTACTGTTCAATATTAAAATGTAAAGATGTTCCATTTTAATTGAATGCTTAAGACACCTCTAATTACTGTAGATGAATGAAGAGCTATTTCTGGCCTCTTTGTAGGAAGAATGGCTGCAGCAGTGTCAACAGAATGAATGGAGTCATGTTGTCAGGGAACATATCCACCTTTACAGAGAGGTGAGGAAAGTATATGGAGCTCAGGACTAGCCATTTTAAAAAATGAGCATGAAACTTGATTTCTCTCTATATTACAGGAAAGTGAATGGTCCAGGAACACCCAGACCATTAAACAGACAGAAACACTCCATGTCCAGTTTACTGCCCACAAATGGCCTTCCGGACAGTACAGAAAACAAAGAGACGAGCACAGCACAAGGACACAGCAAATCGGCCAGGTAGGCTAAGGGTGCTTTCACACCTGGCCCGTTGTTTCGGAACCTGGCGCGTTTCCCCCCCTTAGCTCGGTTCGTTTGGGCATATGTGAACACGGCAATCGCGCTCGGATCCGCGCCAAAACAATCTGTCCGAGATCGCCTGAACGAGGTGGTCTCGGCTCGATGAAAAACGAACTCTGGAGCGGTTCGGTTGTAGTGAGAAAGTAATCCGATCTAACGGACCAACGAACCAGGCTATATCACAATGTATAATGGGTAATTACGTAAGTTCCGTGAAAAGCATTAGCTTTGTTGTTTTGCTAATACCTCAAAATGAACCTGTGAATGTCTGTGGGTGAGCATGTGTTCTCCATTCAAAATCAAAGTGCACATTTTCACTTTATAATGCCGTCTTATTGCTCTTCTTCCTAGTAGGTGCATTTAAAAAAATGTTTTCCCGATGAATCCTGGACTCCTGCTCAAAATTATAAATTAATATAATGACAGCTACAAAAAATAAGCATACAGGTTACAGGTGTGAAAGCACCCTAAGTTTGCCATCATATCTCATTTCATCTGATCTTTCACGCTTTTTTTTTTTCTTTCTAATTTTATTTGTGAAACATACTTAAGACCAGAGATGGTGGACAGCAAAAACGAAATGCCGAGAAATACATAAATTTACTGGAAAGACCTGAACATAAAAAAAATCAAAATAATCATGTCATGTTTTTTTGTTTTGTTTTGTTTAATAATGTGGCTATATATAATTTGTTGTTCCTTAAATAAATGGTTTAAATCTAACCTAAAGATATTTTAAATTAAATCACTTTTCATTAATATCTGTAGCAAAGTCAAAGGTCTCCAGAGTTAGATACAAATGTTCTGATGTGTATAAAACGCTGATGGTTAAATCAATGGACATGTTCACTTTTCTCTCACATGATGAATAATTAAACCGCTTGAAAATGAGCAGCCCTGAATATCCTTTACATTACAGAAATACAGAATATATCTTTGTGTTCCAGTGATGCATCTGTATCAGGCATTGGTGGGCCTCTCAGCAGCTCTGTGAAAAATAAACACTTAGATGACGAGGAAGATGAGGGAATGGAGGCGGAGGAACATGAAGTGAAGAAGCTGAAATTTAACCAGGATGGCAATGATGAAGAGGAGGATGAAGATGAAGTAGACCAGCAGGTTGTCGAGACACCCGGATCTACATCAACTAATAACTCCTCGGATCAGTCAGAGGATGCCGAATCACCATCATCCATGTTGCAAGAGGGGAGTGAAGAAGAGGAGGAAAGTAAACCTCATGGTTCAGCCAGAGGCTCTGAGGACCAAGGTAGCATACTTTTTTTTTTTTTTCCCTCCTCGTTTAGGTTGTTTACACACTACATAAAGCACTAACATATTCTACTCTTTGCTAACGTAGAGCCTTCCAGCACACAGCCCGAGTGTCCCGTGGCAGATTCTAGAGAGGCTTTTACTGAGAGAGAGGTTCCCTGTGGCTCTGATGACTCCTCAGAAGAGCCCAGCGATATGGACCAATCAGAGCAGAGAGCCCCAGCGAGCGTGGACTCAAGCCCTGAGGTGAGAGAAGGGGAGGAGCCAAGCGAGCAGGTCAGCAGCAGTAGCACTGATGAAAATGCGTCTGGACCCACATCCAGCAGCAGTGGCGTAGAGTCACCCACAGAGGGCGACTCTGGGTCAGGGGCCCTGGACTTGGAGAATGCAGAGGAGGAGCCTATGGAGCAGGACTAGAAGCCTGCAGATTCCTAGCCTAAACAATAACTGCGTGCTTTTGTGGAGATTAAGAAGACACACACTTAAGTGGCCTCCCACAAAGTTCCATCAGAAGCAACACCCAACCTACCACCATGCGCCTTTCGGTCGAGAGTCCACCTAACTTCTCCAACCTTCCCAAACGGACACTTTATGCAGATGTACATATGATTTTATTGCTGTAGTGAAGGTTTTAAACTGTCTTCTTTTTTTACAGTTGTTTTCCCTTGATTTCATTCATATCATCGGTTTCTGCCAGTCTGTTTTGTCACTGAGCTTAAAGCGGTTTGACTGAAGGTTTTTGGTGTCCAGTCATCACATTGTCAACTGTGACATCAATAAACAGCTAATTAAAGAAAAATTCATGATAAAAATACAAGTTAAACTCTATTGACGCAGCTGTGGCATACTTTTGGTTACCACAGGAAATAATTCCAACTCGTAGCTCCAGTAGAAAAAGCTTAAGTGGAAGTCGCTCGCTCATAGACTTCTATAATGTATTTCAAAGCCAAAATATGTTGTCGTCATGTACAGCATACCTCAGCTGTTGTTGTTAAAGCTGAACTTGTATTAAACTAATATTTATTTTAATATTTTAGTCTTTGTTCAAGAGAGTTTAATCTGTATCTAGTGTTGTTCAAGGCTTTAGGTCAGCTAGGACGTGTCTTCTCTGCATTGGTTTATTCATATTTTAGTCACCTCGTGTCAAGCATCAGGGCAGTGGAGTTTATCGTCTCGCTCTCTCTGAAGACTCATAACTGGCTGCTGTTCAGGTTATGTTCCAAGCAAATACAAGCCATAGCTAACTTTGTTCTGTTGAATGATTCAAGCCTAGCATAACATTGTTTCTTTCTGGTCGTTTGTGTGTAACTGATGGGATGTAAAATCTCCTTTCTCACATGCTACCACCTTCGCTTTTGTATTCTTGTGCGGTCTGCACTACATTGAAAGTGAGTGGTTTATGTCAGGTACATTTACCTCTTGATTCAAACTGATTTCATGATTCATGTTAATTTATACCAACATTTCAATCTCCTATTTTATGGGAAGTTGTTTTCGTTTTTGCTGTTTGTTTTGGCAGGTGGTTGTTGACTGCTCCGACTAGCTCAATTACAATGTCATTTGTGACGGTCCAACCCGGAGTTGTCCCACCGATAACAGCTGGCTGCCGTTTTGCAGCTGTGTGTTTTTGATATTTAGAATTTTTAAATTTCTGTAAAGTAGTGTTTTGTAGAGAATTGTGTTTACTGCCTTTTGTGCATCCATATATAATTGTATAATTTTTTTCTGTGTATTACTGAATGCGTGTGGTTTCAATACAGTATTCAGACAAAGCAATAAATGTTATTGTTTTAAATGTTGGGAAGACCCTTTAATTTGTCACAGACATGAGTCTGCATCTGAATTATTACTTTGTACATATCATATAAAAGTTTAAGGGTTTTAAACTAGATATTTTACAGAAAGCTGTGTAAAGGTCTGTCAATTTATTGCTTTATTGATTTGCTTTTTGGTTGCTAGGGTGTTCTGGGTGGTTGCTAGGTGGTTGCTTACTAGTCCAAGTCAAAAGAGCCCACCCACAAGACTTCATGATATTTTCTTTTCTAGATGTGACCATCTACGATGCAAGTCTGTGAGATTAGTTTTCCCCTATTTTATTGAATTAAAAAGTCCTATTCTTATCAAAAGTCTTACTATCCTTAAGAAAGCACACAATTTGATGCGTTCATGTTCACAGTTCGTGCTATGGACGAGTTCTACCCCAAAGTTTAATACTTGGTAAGCACCACTAACTTGTAGGATGTCATTCATAGGAGGGTTATCGTTACATAATGTGTCTTATGCTTTCATCTGGGCCTTTTTATAATCCTTAATCGTGTTCCTCAAATTAATAAATACCTACTAATTCATTTTGCTGTTATAAAGCTCTTGCAAAAAAATTTCTGCTTCATTTCCCAAATACAAGTTTCCTTTTCTTAGGTCACAGTCATGTCTCTAACAGGCTCCTGCTGACACAGAATAATGATTTCTGCAGGTTCTTTCAAGAATGGAAAGCTTTACGGAATTTGACCCGTCTTGTGTTTGTACTCGCGTTGGCTGGCTAATTTCAGTCGCATGATGAGTATGTGTTACTGAAATTTACCCAGCCCTCTCAGAGGAAATAAAAAGTGGATTGTCTTAAATTCTGCCATGATGCGTGGCAAGAGGTTACATTAAACTCATCTTTGAACGGCCGTCTCTTGGGAAATAACCCTGCACACTGTGGGAATAGAAACAAGTCTTAAGTAAATGAATTGTAATTTGATCCATGGGAAGGGGAATTGAAGTGCTTACTAATAATGATGAAGTCGAGTGACTATTAAGACATTTCTTAGGTTTTTTTGAACATGAACTCTTAGCATTAAAAGTTGGACAACAAATACCAAAATGTGGGCATCACAATGCAAAAAATAGGATCCATTTTCTTTTAAAGACTATGTTTGTTTATTTCTTTTAATTCATGGGGTGAAATATGACAGGTTTTATGAAATCCGTCTGTATATGATTGCTCTTTTGCTCATTACAGCCATAAAGCGGTATCATATTTTGTCATAACAGCCTTTGACAACATCAAACATTGTGTGCAGACTCCGGAAGACTCATTACTTTGGGATAAAGAGGGTAAATAACCACAATGTCAGATTTGCAAAAGAAAACACAACCATATGCTAAACATGATCTGAAACACAACATTTGCACATTTCTGGTAAGCTGATGCATTGACTGAGAGATAATGTGAGAATTATTGACGTTTTCCTGCACTCTTTATTGTAATTTTGGTCTGCCCCCATGTTATAATTCAAAATGAGACTTAATAAAGCAGAGAGTGGCCTGTTATTTACAAAGCTCAAGCCAGATGTAAGGCTTCATTTTATTGTCACTGGGTGGCAGCTGACACACAGAGACAGGATATTAGGGGTCAGATATTGGGGCTTAACTTGAAGCTTTCAGAACTTACAATTCATCTCTGTAGAGCAATATCTACAAGGTAAAAAAAAATTGCGAAGTTCAAAATTTTACATAGTTCCCCTTAATATAATTCACACACTGGTGTCTTTGGTACAGAAGAAGTACTCCTTCTGTATAACCAATCAGGCCAATTCATAATTTTAAATTGCCACATGCCCACTTCATAAGAGACATGTCTAATTTTATATTATTCCCAGCAGAGGACGTGTTAAAAGTGTCTGAGACTTATGAAAAGTGTTCAAACGTTCAGAACCGGCCGTTGTGGGAAGTGGTCCTGAAGATCTCGTATTCTAAAGCAGAAAGCCTTTATCCTGTAATGAGGACCAAAGAATAAATGAAAAAGTGTGTTAATCATGAATGCATTGGCCTGTTAGTTGGTGTCCACAGTTCTTTGAAGTCCTTTAGCCTATAATTGACTATTTACTTTTTTAATGCAGGTTTTTGGTCTTACTGTGAACAATTGATCAGTGCATGTTATTGCATAGAAAAAAAATATTGTCTTCATTATCTTTAATCAAAATGTAACATCACTAGTCATTTTGTAGATAGCACTTATCTATTGACTAAATGTCTACATAACACTTAAAAAAAGTTTAATTGTTAATAATTTAATGACTGTGAACTTTTAAAATATATAAAAATACCTAATCTAAGTAACGTTTCACTGAGAAATGTCAAGTAACAAAGTAAAATGAGCTGCAAACGGCAATTCACACTGATTTCAAAATCTGCATTTAAAAACCTGATACGTAAGCAAACTAACTTCTAATTCTAAACCCGTACTAAAATAATTTCATTCCAAAATGAAAGGTAGCTTACGTCCTTCAAGCGTATTATCACAATTGCATTCTAGACGTGGCTTGACTCGGATCGGATCGGATTGGAAGTTCATTGCTTGGTCACTGTTCTCATTGCTGTAACCCTTAACGTGGTTCAAGCGAGGGTCAAGCCTCACCATGCACAATCTCTGTGTCATCCAATAGAGGGTAGTGTTTAGTCTCCCTGCCAGGCCTAACAGGTTTACCCCTCCCCAGAACGAGGAGACAGACTGACTGCCCCAGGGCTGTAGGGGATGCTGTCCTCTGTTCTGCTTCCCCTTTATCCTTTTCCCTGGCATGAAGTCTCGATGACTGCTCAACTGCTGTGAGCACCGTGGCCAATGCAACCTTCAGCGGAGACTCCCACGTGGCCATCAGCTTAAAGAGCCCTTTAAAGTATGCGGAAGTGAAATGAGGGAGCAATCACAAACTCTAAAAAAGTAGTGACTTTTTGAACTTGGTTAAAAGATATTTAGTTTCATGTAGCCAGACTTTTGATTACTTAAAGTCGGTCCCACTTTCCAATTTATCCTGGATTAAAATTCCCAATTAGACAGGAAGAGACTGTTTGAGAAGCATGCAAAGTGGCCAGTCACAGAGCGGTCAATTATATGTTCAATTACGTATTTATAATTTCTACTTTACATTTATGCATGATAAACAGGGTTCAGGATGAATTGGGTTTTTGTGTGATGTCAAGGCAAAAAAGTGTGTTCTTTCAGCATGTGGATGACGATTGGCAAGGGCAGGCGGATAGTGGAGTGAAAGACGTTTGCGTAGGACAGTTCTGTTTTTTTATGTGAGAGATATTTTCTTGAAACACTCCAACCTACTGATGATGATACATTTGTTTAAATACCATGTAGAGGGATGAGCTGTCAATTGCACTTCCCCAACAAAGTTTGAAATCTTGGAATTGCCAGACTGTTGAAGAAGTGCGATGGAACTGTTCTCAGGCTAATGTTGTTTGAACTACCACTGACTGGTCAGACAGACATTGACCAAGACCATTCTGGACTTCATGTTCAAGGATGAGGCAGAGCCAGTTCACTTGTTTTGCCTATGGATGAGCTTTCAGTATCTAAACAAATACCAATAAATAGGAAAATAACTCACAAATCTTCCCATGTGTGCTATTTGGAATCTCTACTGGGACTTAAAATGAAGCTTGGCGAGAGACAACAAGAAAATGACTGCTTTCATATTGCAAATGTATCCGACATCTGCTTTTTGCCATCTGTTTTCTCAGCATAAACAGGTGAGGGAACATATTGAACACAGTCTGCCAAGCCCATTTTCTTGGCTCAACTCTTTACAGGGTAGTTATGAGATGGAATCGGTTGCAAAATGCCTGTCATGTAAAGTCCCTTGCCTGTTATGCATGGTCCCACTGTATACTTTATTTTCTTGTGGATAATAATGAGTTACATGGTTAAATTGTAGTACCAGATAGCAGGGTCGCCATGAAGAGTTTTAAGGGAGGTATGCAAGACACAAATATGGGTCCCCTTCTTCCAAATGAATGTTTTTTCTTTTGACGCTTAATAAGAAATTGAAAGAAACTATACATAAATTGTCCGACAGTTTATCAGAATTCTCGGCCCGAGTCAGACTGGAGCCCGTGTCTTGTTTCTCTCTCTCTCTCTTCCCCATTGCACAGCTATTTTACTGTTGCATCCAGAAACTATACATAAATTGTCCGACAGTTTATCAGAATTCTCGGCCCGAGTCAGACTGGAGCCCGTGTCTTTTTTCTCTCTCTCTCTCTTCCCCATTGCACAGCTATTTTACTGTTGCATCCAGTAAAATAGTTCAGTTTTGTTTTTAATGGCAAAGTGGTTATATTTCTTTTTGTTTCTTTATTAACTTAATTGAGAAATATGTTTGGAACATTTTTTGTTTGTTACATTTTTTTTTCCCAAGTAACGACTAAGCGGCCATCGGCAGACAATGAGTTGATCACATTTGATCAATTTAGCCTTCTCAAATCAACACGTTTTGCCTAAAATGAAATCTCTAGATATAAAACACTTCAAAATTATCACAACGTTAGTTTAAACGTTTAACCTAAAAATGTGCGCTATTAGGCGCATATCAATCGTTTGTGCGGAGAGTGGAAGCTAAGCGTGCTCTGCAGGACATTGAGGCGCCGGCGCGATAACTTGCATTTTTTTCTTCAGTTAAATTTCAGTTCAACTTTATTTATGCACATTTAAAAACAACCATGGTTGACCAAAGTGCTTAACAATGTCCGGAAAAATGCGCACACATACAAGACAAATACAGTAAAAACACCACAATGTCTCAGCTCAGCTCGAAATAAAAGCCAAGGAATACAGGTGTGTCTTAAGTAACGACTTAAAAATTCCAACAGTCTGAGCAGTTCTTATGTGTACAGGTAAACTATTCCACAAATTAGGTGCCACCACTGAAAAAGCTCGGTCACCTTTATTTTTTAACCTGGCTCTCGGAACATCGAGAAGCACCTGATTGGACGACCTCAGTGCTTTAACAGGAGTGTGGACATGTATAAGCTCTGATAAGCAGGCGCCAACCCATTTAAAATCTTAAAAACAAACAATAAAATCTTGAAATCAATCTTAACAACAGCGTGGCAAATCTTTTTCATCACCATAATGGATAGATGTCTAAAATATAAAAAAATTATAAAATAGAAAATAAAGAGAAGCCTAAAACAGGCCTAATGCCCGCCCACGTCTGAGCTATGACATGAAAAAAAAAGCCCGGCCCTAGGGGCATAAGTCAGGGCCCGTCGGGCTCGGGCTGAAATACAGGGCTCTAGATGTCAGAGACGCGGCTGTCTGAGTAACAACACACTGAATAGAGTTGTTACTCACGGAGTATTCAAATTGGCAAGGTGAATTTGTCCATTAAAGCACAAGACGATGCACTTAAAAAAAAAAATCCAAAGTCGTGATTTGGGGCCCCCTAGCTTCCTGGGCCCATATGCCTGGCATATTCTGCACCACCCGTAACGGCGCCCCTGCCACATAGTAACAGAAACTATCATTGTCAAGATTAAAAATCGTGCTTGGTCATGAATTCCCCTAACAAGCAGAAATGTCACTGAAATCTTTTTTTTTTTTTTTTCAACTGATTGTATGAAAACTTTCAAGTAAACAGTGACAGAAAAAAAATATTTATATGTGCAATCTCACACTCATTGGACTGAATCATCCCTTGAGAGTAAAAATAAATGTGAGATTATATACAGCACCTGTTCAACATTAGGGGTTTTAAACAATGTTATACAATAAATTTCATACTTTAATAGGTATTTTTCAGAGCACAGTCTATCATTTAGGGCACAAGCACATCTAATCGTCAGCTTTCTACATTTACTTTACATGTATGTGTTAAGGTTAGGCAGATGTTCCAAAGCAAGTGTTGCATTATAGGCATAAATTTGATCTGTTCATGCATTTCCTAAGAATCAACCCCATAATGCTGTTGTTGCAGGTGCCATGCTCTACTGCTTGAGCTACAGGAAAAGAAAACATTCTCTGTGATACATTTGTGATGTGTATTAATAATGATATAAAAGTGAGAAATACTGAGACGACTCATGATGTTTTGTTGATGTACTGGCTGATAATGAACGCAACGGTAATTGTATGCAGTGAACTGTTGCTATGGTTACCTCAGGTGAATAGGACTTCTTGTCATTAATATCTATTTGACAACTGGTGAAAATATGCACTTTAATTGGTAATAGAACATCTGTGATGAAAACATCATTAAAATGATCAGAAATAAATTTTGTTTTCATTTACTTTAAGGGATTCAAGCCTTAATGTGAGGGGCCAGACCTCCACAAAACCCCCCATAATTTGCACCCTGGTTTTAAATAATTCTAATGTTGGTGAGATGCAATGGAAAAAATAATAAATAAATACATAATCGCTTTGAGTGAGAGTGTGCGATGCTTTTTGTTGGATTTTTGGTGGTTCTTCTCTTTCTTTTTGACAGCATTCTGTCCTCTGTTTTATGATCTTGTTGCAATGGCTTGAAAATTTGAAAATGACCCGCTTAATGTTTTCTTTTTTTTTTTTGGTGCAGTGAAGCAAAACCAGTACAGGTCAATTATCTGAGTTTAGATGTTCAGTCAGACATTCAATTAAGTGTTATGGTACAACACGACATAATGTATATATTTATTACTGAAATATACTGTTTTTACAATGTGCAGAAGGGTTTAGCTGAATAAAATGTATAATATTATACCTATTGTATAAAAATGGTATAGACATAGTATATATATATATATATATATATATATATATATATAAAATATATAATATTATATATTTTATATATATATATATATATATATATATATATATATACTATGTCTATACCATTTTTGTGTAAATCATTTGTAAAACATTTGTTTTCAACAAACATAAAACTCATTTCATATTTTGTCATACTTTCTGGCTCATTATTCATCTTGCATTGTTAAGATCTAGCCCTGCTTCACAGAGTTGGCGGCTAATTCTGAGTAATACACACATTGATTGGCATCATTACTGGGTTCGTGGGCCTGTGGCCTCTGCTGGAGTATTACAGTCTAATGAAGTGCTTTAATTGACTTTTGTGGAGGCTATTCCATCATTGCTCCATTTATAGATGTACCCTCAGCCTCTCAGGCTAATAGCAGCTGAGGACCTGGTTTACTACACAGCTAGGCTTTTAGCAGCCATTATGTGCAGGGAATGCTGCTTTTTGCAAGAGGCTGTTAAAAGTGTAAATGGGAGACTAATAAAGAGGCAATTTGAGTGATTTTGCCCCTGATATAGTAGGAAAAAAGTGCCTGTCTCTGTGTGTATGTTCAGTACCTGAGGAAAAGCACTTGGGAAATGGTGGGGAACATTTTGTGTTTTGTTTTTGCAATATGTAACAAATTTTATACTGATATGTAAAAACTAGATTTTTGCGATTTTTGCAACTTGCCACTACAAAGCTGCGTTCCGTGTTTCGGGTGGTTGCAGGGGCATTGCTATCTGGTTGCTAAGGTGTTCTGAATGGTTTTAGTGTGTTATTGTATGGGTGCTAGGGTGTTCTGAATGGTTTTAGTGCAGTACAGCGTGGTTGCTAGGGTTTTGACAATGGCTGTTTACTGGCCAAAGTCAAAAGAGCCCAAGCTCAAGTCTTTATGATATTCTGCGTCCTACCTTCAATGCACATCTATGGGATTTCTTGTCTGTTTTAGAATCATAAGTCTAATATCTTAGAGAAGTACCAGCAAACCTTTCAGTAATAAATTCAGCATGAAAAGAAAAAAAAACAAAAAACGGGGTACTGTGTGTTGTAATTCAGCAATGGAGAAATGAAACCCCATACCCTCAAGGTACACAACAGGTCAACTGACTGATCTTCACATCCAATTTGAGCATGTGTACTAGTTAGCGTTGATTATTGCAGCGAGTGCACAATCATGTGGACAAGTCTTTGAACGGCTCTTAGCAGTCATGCACTCAATCAATTTCCCAGTGTGATTGTATAGCAGCTCATACTGGAGACTAAACAAGCTACATATTACCAGAGGTTATTATATGATGTAATCTTCACCATTACAGCTATGTGAAATAGAAGATTCCTTCATAATTGTGGTTGGCGGATATTAAAGGACCTGATAAGTGAAAACCAATAAAATCAATAACGTCTAAATACAGTGAGTGGATTGATTTTGAGAAAGCTGGGGGATTTAGGACATGTGCTGCCGTTAAGCTGGTCTTTGAACGGCAAGTTGCTCTGCCATCAGCACTGCATCATTGCCCGAGGGAGCTATTAATAGTTCTGATGGTCAATAAACCAAATCTCCCATGACATATTATATGTGACTCACTGTAGCTACACAGGACTGATGCAGGCCACCAAATGTGAAGATAGTCATTACATGAAATAAGGTGGACAATTCAGTGAAAAAAATTAGCTAAATAAAATATTTGATCTACTTTTAATCAGATTAATCAAATTTTTATTTATTTTATTTGATGTAATTAAGAAATAAATGTAATTTAAGTTCAATTGAAATGAAATACAAACAAAATATGAATGTTAAATGTAAATCTAATTGTAAAGTATATGTTAATATGTGCTTTTTATTTAACTAATATGCAAATTGTGATACCTCAAAAAACTAAATCTATCTAATCGATTTATCTTGCAATGGCACAACATTCCACGGAATCCTTAGAATTCCATTTCGGTCCTGCTTCCCCAACACACTCAAAGGCAGTAAATCTACAACACTTTCACTCTTACATAGAAAAAGAGGGTCAGTAAATTAAATGAGATGCTACACCATATTGTTACACTGTCAAAGACCTTTTAACATAAGTCACAAGAGGATTACATGTATTTGTAGCAGTGGGTGCATTCAGCTTGTCCTGTTCCATTTAAAACATTTGGCAATTTTGGAAACTTCACACTAGCGACTTTTATCCAGCACTATTAAATCATCACTTTAGTGCCGCATTTGTCTCAGTTCAGAGGATTCCATTATGTTACTCATCGCTAAACTTAAATTTAACGGTTATTAAATTACTAAACAAATCTATTATGCATCATCATATAATCTTTTGGCTTGCTGACTTGCTTAACAAAACTGGGAATTTTTTTTTTTAGCATAGCTCATCAAAACTCAATTATGACCCACCAAGGCGTGCAAGTCATTTCCAATGGGAAAAATAAATCTGAAGGTAGAAGGTGCACATGATGGGGGCCGGGGCTCTGGCTCTTCTTAGTTTGCGGAGGAAGTAGAGACGCTGCTGCAATTTACAACAGCATTCTGATAGCAGTACAAAGGAAATACATGTAAAGCACTTTGCCTTTGAGGTTCAACATGATGTTTGTTCTCTCAAAGAGAGAGAGAATGCTGAAAAAACAGGTCTTGAATGGAGGCCTCGAGGTGCTCAGGGTAAACATAATGGAACGATGCTGTACAGTTGCAGCTGCCAGAGGAGAGCAGAGCGACTCTCACCTCGCTGACAGTTCTGACACAACAGTGCCTATGGCAACCAACATGACTTAAACGTGGTTCAGTGTAACGTTTACATTGCACAGCACTTGTTTTTACCCCTGCTCTCACTTCCAATATTTTGATATTGACCTACAGGCTTGGAAAAGTAAATGCAAGGAAAAAATGTAGAGGGTGTTGCAATTCTACATTGTTAGGCAGTATTTTACTGAGCCACAAAGTCAATTTAATCGTAAATGGGTCAAAGACAAGATTTTTTTTTCAATCTCCTAAGTTCTTCAAAAGTACATTAAAAATGCAATTCAAACTGAATATGACTTGAATAGACATTTCTTGATGAGCATGTTTTCAGTTTTTGAATTTATTTTATTTTTTGGGGTGAATCACATTGTATATCACAGACCCATGTAGACCCTCATGATTGTGTCATGGTCTACATTTTCAAAAAATATTAAACATTTTTTGTTTTGTTTTTCATTTGGGCAAGGTCGGTTCATGTAATATAGAAAATAGAAATAAAATAAAAATAAAAATATTTGTACTTTAAAAATGTTTGAAAATAATGATTTACATAGTATTCACGTGCATGTATTAAAAAGGGAAGGAAAATATTGGATAAAGGATAAATTGGATAAATATAAAGGGAAGGACATTTTTCATTTTGTTAGTCATAAAAGCACATTTATAAATTGTATTAAAGTTTTTTTTTTTAAATGCATGAAACATGTTTTTTTTTTTGCTTTTTTTTACAGTGATGTCCTCTCTATTTTTATTCTGTCTTTTTTAATGATGGGAATAGAGCACTTCTGCAGCGCTAAAGAGAAAAACGCACTTTGAGTTAGTGCAATACTAAGCCATAAACAACATGGCTTAACAGACCTTTGAACCTAACGAATCCGTGCTAAGTTCAGGGGTCAGTTGACTAGTGCGGGTACATTTGACTTGCGGTCATGGACAGGGTCAAGACCATTCTTTACCATTTGTGTGTTCATAAAACAAATGTATGAATTGCATATTTTCAGACTTGTATAATTTCCTGAATTGCACCGCGGGGATCAATAAAGAACCTCTTTTTACTTTAGGACTGATGTGAAAGTCACAACAGCATTTGAGATAATATATTGCTACAAAACCATCATCAACAAGGCAAAAATTTGAAGTGTGATGCTTGAACACTGCCATTCATTTTTTGTAGTCAAATGGGAGAAAGTTCTCTGTGACAAGAAGGCTGTCGAAACATTACAAATGTAATGCATCACTGCTGAGTGAATTCCCTAAAGGACTTTTGTCAAACAAAGCAGAATGAATAGATGGCAGGCATGTTTCCTCATAACGAGAATCAAAATGATACATTTACCATCAACTCTATCTTCTATTTCAAAGTCTGTCATCATAGTAAACAGATTTCACATTAAAGGGGTCATACCGAGTATGGGTCACCATACTTGGCCACATGTCACATCACTTAATCACTTAATACTGTGATGCCGTGTCCTGGTGCGACGAGACAAAAACATTAAAACCCATTATAAACGAGGCATTTGTTGCATCCAGTGGGGTCATAATTACGGATTATAATGATTTATACTGTCTTTTTACGCGTTGAGTTGCATCGCGCTACGTAAACATAAAACCATGTCTGCATTTGTCGGAGAAATGACAAACAACAAGTGCTACTCTACACTGCTCAAAACGAAACACTGCTCAAAACACTGGCCAAACAAAGTAGTTTCGCTTTCACAACGAAACACAGCGTCACACACCGTGGCCTCGAGTGAGCGGCGGCGGGCGGGCTTGCGGCAACCACATGTGACGACCCCGGGCTGGACTCCGCTTCATCCACGGTGA
>NW_015558623.1:1286758-1316318 GCF_001515605.1 Sinocyclocheilus anshuiensis | reverse complement strand
CTTTATGCACCAAGAGCTTGTAACACTCCAAAGAGAAAGGAAAAATTGAAATCGCATCATATGACCCCTCTAAAACATATAAACAAAACAATAGATCTCACTCTTTGTGGGATGTGTGGCTGTGCAGCTGTTTTCCACACTTCATTCCTAGTGTTCAATTCACTGGTCCAAATGCAACTGCTGTCCGGAGCCTGAAAGATAACAGTGTAATCTTAGTGAGAAATGTGAGGTTAAGGAAAAGGTCAGTGACTGAAGTATGGGCTTTTTTTTCAGCTGGTGGGACAGTGACAGCTCTGTGTTGGAAGAATGAAAGATTTCTACAGTTCTACAGAACATCTGAATCATAACCAGAGACCAGAATCAAATCATATGGTGTGTTCAAATCCTTCAGGGACGTTAATAAGTTGTGAAGTAGTATTTACGACTTCAGGTGCGTTTAAATGACTTTGGTCTGAACAAGATGGTGATTTACCTTTTCAACATAAAACCCAATCTACAAAAGGATGAATAAAGAAAGCATAATGGCTGTTTTTAATTTTTTATGTTTTGATTCCAAAGTGCTGTAAATTGAAATGTTATATATTCTATTGTAATTGTACAATACTATGTTTTTTTTTCTACATGCAACTTGGATGAACAAACAAAAAAAAAAAATCATTTTAGATTCCTTTTAAATTTGTTCATTTTAACAAATTTAACGTTAATGTTTTCTTACTGACATGCTCTTAAAGAAAATCTAAAAGTATTTGCTTTCTAAAGAGACTTTTTAGTGCTTGGTTATTCTTCAGTTTTGATCAAATAAACATTTTGTTTTCTATCTCCTTGCTCAACAAAACAGAAATTTGTTTTTAGAAATCTATTAAAACTATGGAAGAATGGGTGCTCACATCAAAAATACTCCAAAGAGAAAACTGACTGTGTGACCTGGTATTATTCTACATTCCTTTGAATTGAGACTGTGAAACTGGGAGTCTTACATGCCTATGCACTGCAGTCCTATACGCTATGCAGTTCAGCACACATAAACTCTGTCCTACTTCTCAACTGATTGAAGTGTTTCAGTGCATTGACAGTCGGCTTTTTTATAAACTACACTATCTTAAAAATAATGAGATGTCACTATTCACTATTAATGGGTCTGGGAAACGGACAGCCTGACAGAGGAGTTTTAATTGAACTGGGTGCATGCTTCACGTTCTCTCTGACGTCTTCATGTTGGAGGGTCTGAGGGAGTTTTTTATGGTGGATGATCAGATGGGAGTCTACTTTCCTGCTATCAGTCATTGTTCTGTCTGATGCCATTTCACTGGCGTAATATGAGAAATGTATACAGTCAGTATTGCAGCTTGTATTTACAAGCATGCATGTTTTACATTCTGGTATTTATATTCTGACATACATATATGTCTTAAAGTAAATGGTAAGAACAACCCCGTTGCGCTGTTTTGATGAAATTAATATGTAGGATGAAGGCTTGCAATCTGGTTTCCCATATTATCATAGTAAAATTTCAAATCAAACCTGAACCAGACTGTATTTATAGCAGCTTGTTGGGAGATTGAATTCAGTTTATGCTGTTTGCAACACTAAAATGCAACATACGCGACTTAATGACAGGTCATCATGCAGATGGCTGAAGGAAGAGATTGCAATCATACACAGCACATGAATGTAATCTGATCTTTAGTAATCAAGCTGACTGCTCCTGCAGGAATCAATGCAGTGTTATAAATGATGTTGTTCAGTTCAATGTATGGTATTTGCACACTAAGTATTTTAAGCTTGCAAATATCACATAATTAACAACACACTACAAGAAACAAAGTGCAGTTGCCTATAGCAAATTAAAAAATGAGTAGGCTTAGCAATCAGTACGTTTTCACATTTTCATCTTCTACTGTGACCTTTTTGGAACTTGGAGAAGTGTGAAACAAAAAACCCTACATGGTTTGAATCGTGAACAAAATATTAAATGTGATGGGAAAATGACCAATTATTCAGGGCTGATTAATTTTTAATTTGATTATATATATATATATATAAAACATAAAACGGATAGTCTTGAATATAATTTCTGATAAGACCAACCATGTATGAAAGTAACTCAACATGACGAATTCTACATGCCACATATTAACGCGCCAAGTTGCTATGTTACTTGGTAACCATAAATAACTTACGGTACTAAGTTGGTGACTAGCAGTGTTGGGGAAAGTTACTTTTAAAAGTAATGCATTACAATATTGCGTTACTCCCTAAAAAAGTAACTAATTACGTTACTTTTTATGGAAAGTAATGCGTTATATTACTTTTGCGTTACTTATTTAAATATGAGCAGGGCTTGATTGTTTTTAATATAAGAAGTTCTATTTATAGCAAATATAAAAGCCCTTTCACACCAAAAAGTGTAATGAATAAACCTCAGGCTGAAGCAAAAGTAAATTCACGTCTGTACAGTAGAACGCAGGAGAAGAAACACTCTTTAGCAATAAAAAAAACAAAGCACAATTGTCAGTTTATCTAAAGTCATTTTTGCTTATTAGTATGGTTGAACTGGATCATCAAAGGTCAGCAGCAAAGACATCAGTTAATAAAATGGGATTAGATACAAATAGGAACATTTGTGTTATTTAACATATTTAATTATTGCAGGTTTGCGTCATATTCTGAGTTTGCATTTCCATTACTTTTTTGAAAAAGTAACTCAGATATTTTCTTGTAAATTAAAAAAGTAATGCGTTACTTTACTAGTTACTTGACAAAAGTAATCTGATTACGTAACTCGCGTTACTTGTAATGAGTTACCCCCAACACTGGTGACTAGTATAGCGAAGTGACAAGATCCACCTCATGCGTTTGTTTGTTTGTGTTCACGTGACACTGAGCGCGAAAATGGGGCGCGTCACTCCCGGATAATCGAAAATGGGCAAAGAGGCGGGAGCATAAAACAGCCAATCAGAACACTTATCTCTTGCGCTTGCAATACATGATCTGAAGAGAGTAAAATTCATACATTACCTTATATTTTCATGACTTCCGGGATGCTGCAGTACAGGACATGTTTTTATGGTTTTCATTTTAGAATTTGTGGGTTTGATATACAACGTCAGTTTTGCATCTTCCATATTTAACGATTAATATACATGAGGAGGGGCACTTCGGTCCAATGACTTGGCGCCACGCAGCATAAATAGAAACCAACTCACCACGGGTGCTGTATTGTATGTGTAATGCACATAAAGCATGTAATTTATTACATATGAACAACGATGACTTTATCCGTATTGCTGCTGCTATTGAATCCAATGACACAGGATCCATAAGAAAAATGGTACAACGGGGTAAAAATTACAAAACGACTGAAAACAATAAGCTCACTACTGCGGATCTCTCAAGCAAGGATGGCCCACTGGCGTTCATTCTCATTCTTAACAATAAAACCATATCCTGTCAGCCCATTTTCGCTAACAAAGCTGAACAAGAGCCAAGGACGCAAACAGTGGTCTTATCGGTCAACAGCCGATTTACTCCAGAGCTTCTCCTTTTCTTCTGCCTCTTTGGCATTTAGACAAATGAGGGGAGCTCCAAAACTAACACCGGATCATACGGCCGGCCGTATCACACGCTGCCCACCTTCATTCATTACCAATATAAAAATACACCAGAGAGTGTGAGCAAAGCAATCTCCACTTCTCCTCTCTTCCTGGCCCAGAAAGGGAACAACTCAGAATTGATTGCTGTTGCTTCTTTTTGTTTGCCTTTGCATGGAACTCTGTTATCTCCTATTAAAAGAGTGTGTGTGAAGAGATCTCTGTGGACATAAATCACACAAACAGTCCTCCTTCAGGCAAGCAGAAAAGCAATCAATGACATAAAAGCAGACAGAGAGGAGGAGGGTGACAGCATGTTCCCTCTCCTCCCTTATTAACATAATTATCCCCTTAACGTTTGCACAATGCTACACAATGGTATTGCTTTTTTTTTTTTTAACCAAAAGTTTTATATAGAAAGAGTCAAATAAGTGGCTTTGGTACTTTATACCCCCTAACTGTGGATGTTTCTTTTTTGAGGTGTCAACAAGGTGTGAAATAGGTATTTGGGAAATGATTGCATTCGTACTGACAAAGTTTTTAGATAGTAAAGAAAGCATGAAAGTAACCTTCAAGTTAAATATTTCACAGAAATAGATTTGCTACATAAATGGAGAGGTAAATAAAAGACTATTTGGACAATTTCTGGTTGTATCAAAACCTTGTTCATATAATGAACTGCAACTGTGCAAGTTACTCTGCTAAGAAACCTGTCATTCATCCACTAAAAAACAACAGTTGGTTAAAACAAACTGCAAAAATTTGAGAAAAGTTCTAGCATCATTTGTTTGCACTTGATTTGGTATTTGGTTATTAAATGCAAACATTTTCAGTTTGCCAGAATAATACTGTGCTGGGAACAGAAGTCTTTTCTGCATGCAGCTGGCTGCGCTGCTCATTGCAGCTGTGGCATTGCAGACTTTTCAGTGTGATTGTAATGAGATACAGGTCTGTTCACTGACCTGAGCTCTATGTTTCAGAGCTACACACAGCTGGGGACAGATAAGAAGAAACAGAGGCCTGGCTGGGTCAGTGGCCCTGAGGTCGAGTGGTCACTGAAGTGTGGACACTGTCCACACACAACCCACTAACAGACTTAGACACGAACAGATACATAAACATATCTGCAGAACCCTTTATGCTTTTAAATTGGTTTGAAGAAATTCCCAACCTACTGCGGTTGCAAACTGAAACTTCTTTTTAGTAAAAACATACTGAACATAAAAAATCTCACCAAAATATTTTGAAAGCTCATCAAATATAAAACAATAATTTATTATTTCTCTCATTTTACAAGACATCAAATTGCATTTCTAACTAATGATTTGTTAAACTGTATTATCTTGCAGTAATACAATGGAGACCTATACAAAAGGCTTTTGTCTAAAACAGACATTAATATCAACAACAATACAAACAGATTTAGATTTCAATAAATGGCTGCGCTTTGATGCATGTCTAATGTAACAGTAGCAGTGTGAAACATGAACTTTAGGAAAAACAGCACCTTTTCTTTAAAATTTGTAAAGCAAAGTTATTTTTGTTGTAAAACCCTGTTTGAAAAGTATATAATAGCATCTGTGTGATGACCATTAAGCTAAATATATGTTACTTTAATAAGCAATATGTATGCATAAAAAGAACAATACTGCTGACTGTTAGTTACTTGAAATAAAATAAAAATGCTGATGGTTGTGATGCTTGATGGTCTTTGTATTGTTTTCCAAAACCGTTTAAAGAGGCCAAATGGTCATGAATCAGTTACTTAATAGAATATTCAAAACCACAAGCGCAATATAGAAATTAACAGAGCAAATAAGAAAACATGTTCTCATCACTTGTATAAATCCATTCTATTCAATCTTTGAGAGACTCATTGTAGCTTCTCTTGGCAAATGGCAAAGTTCCTTCAGACAAGGCATTCATATTTCTTATTTACAAATGTTGCCGCATTGAACGAGGCAGGATTGTCTACCCCAATCGGTAGTGTCCTATATACAGAACATTACAGAGCCTACACTGTGGTCACTGACAGTAGGGAGTTGTACACTCGTGTCCCATCGGGGGACTTTGTACCATGGGTCAACAGTTCCTGGATAGTCATCCAATTGTCAAAGATTTTCTTGTTCCGCTTCTTCATCATCTTTTTGTGACTCAGTTCAATAATATTGAGCTCCTTCTTGTCTTCAATGCTGCCCACTTGCTCCTTCAGACAGTCCATACGGCTCTGCTTCATAAATTCCCTGCGCTGACGCTGCTCTTTGGCACGTACGGCGTGTTGCTTGCGCTCCTCTTTGCTCCAGTAGCGTCCCATCTTCATCTCACTGATGGCATCATCGTCTGTAGTCATCCCGCTGCGCTCCTCTCGGATCCGTAGGGCTCGCTCTTTCAGGAGCTTGTCCCGAACAGGCCGCTTGGTAATGTAACGCGTACCATCGCTGCGGATCTTCACTTTCCATTCCATCTTGGGTCCCAAGTCAGCAGAAGCAACGGGATCCCGGCACATGCTGACTAGGCTCATTTGGCTTTGGGCGTACTCGACTGACTTTTGCTGGATCAGTTGCATGTAGCTCTGGTAGTGCTGGGCATGGGCCGGGATGTGGGCGTGTTTGTAGGGCGACTGGGGCTGGGCATGGCGACCAGCTTTGCGTTCTCGGATTTCAGGCTGGGTTCCAGCCTCGGACTCTTTTGACAAGGTCGGACAACCTCTGTTAGGGCTGCAAGCTTCTTGGACGGGAGACAGCAGAGGTTTGAGAATTCTGCTGGCACTCGAGGTGCCACTACACGCCCCTGCCTCCGCTTGATTTTCATTTCCACGCCGCAAGGAGTTGTCCGGGGAGAGTTCTAGCGTGAGCGGCGTGCTACGGCAACTCTCACCCGTGTTATATGCGCTGGAGCTGTCCTTGTCGGACTTCTCTGGGAGTTCGCTGATGTCCGCTAGCTCATGGCGTCTTGCATCCACACTTGTGTTGTAGTTGCGGAAGCCGCTGTTGTGGAGCATCCAGGACTGTTCACGGCACTGCTCACGCAACTGCTGCATGCGATGCGCTTGGACTATGCTCAGGCACTCAAGCTCAATGCTGCGGAGCTCCTCATTCAGAAGCTCCAGCTCTTTGTCGACACCCTCCTCACCAACGCTGCCCTGACCGCCACCTACGCCACCACTGGGCCAGAACAAGCTCTGCTCTGGGGTGCCGCTGCTGCCCACGCTCCGCATCTGGCACTTGAGCTCCAAAAGCTCACGAAACCGCTCGCATTCGTCAGCAGGAAAGTCACCCAAGAAGTCCGCGTCCGCATAGTCTGCAGAAATGAAGGACTCACTGCTGAAGGGGAGGTCGCCACTGCCTAGGGTGTCCTGACTGTAGGTGAGCCTGCGCCGGCTGCCTAGCGTTGTGGAGGCACTGGTCTGGTCATCTGCAAGATTCTCCTGCTCAGAACTCTCATCGTTACGAGTGCTGTCGTCTGTGCGGCCCACTCCACTGTCCTTCTCATGATGGTGGGAGAGCAGCGTGGCAGTGTCTGTTGTACCTCCATCCTCCTCAAGCTTCTTCTAGAACAAAACAAGTCAGGGAACATCACAAAAAGGAGTTAACAATATTCTTAATATACAATGCCAGGTTTATATGACAACTAGATTAAGAGGTAAGCCACTCACAAGCTCACAATTTCACATGTGTATAGGTGTATTGGTTTAAGGGTGTGGGGTCGGATATATGTACAGGCTTTTCCAAAGTTTATTGGAGGATGTTTTTGAAAGCCTAATACTAGATTAAAAGTTTCTAGCTTTGGCATAATGAATACTTATTATAAAAGCAAGCAATTATTCAATACAATTTCAGAGCAGCCATTTGAGATCTGACCACCTCCAAATTGGTTCAATCAGATGTCAAGAAGCATTGGACTCTGTTAACATGCGTACATTGCACAGTCCACTTCAGATTGGATCACATGAAACAGATGTTAATACCAGGTGCAAATGGGACCTAACTTGCCATGCTTTCTTTTAAACTAAAGTCCTGGCTTGACTGCTTTACCTCCTGCTCAGTGACGGATTCGGAAATTATGATTGATGTGTAGGATGTCAAGCCATGACAGGCTGAGCTATGATTGACTGATATGCCTCCTGACGAATCCACGAGTGACTTTCTGATGGATTTGCTGTACCTGCTGGAGCATGCTTGCTGTGAACTGCATGGCCTGATGGTGTTGTTGCTCTAACATATCCATGTGGAGGTCATCCAGGTAGTCGTTTCTGTCATCATCCATCCAGCCCTCATCCAGCTAAAATAACCAGAGAGAAAAGGAGAAAAGCTATTAGCTATCCTTCAAAGTTGGTGAACAGCATGAATGCTGTGTTTGTGGCTTGGGTCTCTCACTTGTATCTCTGGTCGAGCCAATAGCAGGCATACATTTGGGTTTTCTTCACTGGTTAAAAGAGCCACTGCTTCCTCACGGTTCTGGATCTCAAAGCCATTGATCTGAATTGTGGAATAGAGATTTGTTTAGAAAAAAATGCCTAAATGTGATGGAATAAGACAAATGGCATCAATGACATGCAGCAAACCTGGATGATTCGATCTCCCTCTCGAATTCGTCCATCTTTTGCAGCAATACTGTTCGGATCAATCTGTACAATGAGGAAAATTGTTGACCAACAATACAAGCCCAATAAATAAAATTAATCTAAATTGTAATTCATAATTGAAACCACAAATGTTTTATAGAGCGTACAAAGGACATTATCATGCACAAAAATGGCTATTTTTGTGATACAACTCACCTCACTGACATAGATCCCAGTCTCATCTTCATCATCGGTCCTGTAGCACACAGTTAAACCCAGTTTATCCTGGATATTAGTTCTGTATAAATCCACTTCCTGAAAGAAGAGTGTGATATTTTAATGCACAGCACTGACTATAAGTCATTTGTAGTTCCCCTTGCCAAACTGTGTAAACACAGCAGCTAAATCATAACAATGTACACAATCTGTTGCCTTGATCTATATGTTTGAATAATTTGCTCAGTTTAAAGTGTGCTGTGACAGAGCTACATGCTGCCATAAACATGTACATGAGCCGAGTCTCCTTCCATCTTTTGTCAACACCTGTAATCTACAAGATACATATGGAGATCACAGCTCTCACGGGGCTGGTATCACAGCAGACCATGAACGAAGCTGTTATTGAGCAATCAAACAGCTCACTGCAAAAACCCGCTGTAATCTAAACCAACCAACAAATGCTCTGCCATCAATCTTAGTCTATGTAAATAGGCGAACCTCATGAATACATGTTTAGGTAAGGAAATATTACATACAAATATTACATACCGTTCAAAATGTTAGGGTCTGTTTAAAAAGTAATAATGTGAATAATAATAATAATAATATTGTGTAATAATTTAAAACAACCTTTTTCTATTTTAATCTATGTTAACAGTTTTAAAATATAATTTATTCCTGTGATGGCAAATTTGAATTTTCAGCAGCCGTCAGTCTACAGTTACACTTCAGAAATCATTCTTTTATGCTGATTTGGTGCTCAAGTAACATTTCTTATTATTGTTATAGTTGAAGACAGTTGTGCTGGATAATATTTTTGTGATACATTTTTTAATTTAAATAAGCATAAATTCAAGGCAGTACAACAATTACTACATGATTAAATAATATATTATTGTCATTTGAGAATTGAGAAGATTTGTTTTGTATTGTGGTAATGAGAATTGGTGATGGAAATGTGCTTAATTTGTCGGAAAAAAAAATGTCCCAATGTAAAACAACTTAATGGCCCTAAACATAAATCTCAACTGTTTTTAAATATAATTTAAAAATATAATTGCTTATAATTTCCTTTGATTTTGGGGCAAAATATAACATGCTTGATAGTTTTCATGAGATTGAGATTGATGAGATTACCTAAGCAGTAATTGTCCATAATAAATGTCTCAGACCTTGATCCTTTCTTTGAGCATGGATTTGCTCATGACCATATTGAGGAAGTATTTGATAAGCTGGTTAGTTCATTACATAATATAATTGCAAAATGCCTGCCAACGTTGCGCTACGGTAAGAAAACAGTGCATATTAAGTGCATTTCTACCTCACAGCATCTAAAACTCCCTTTCCTTTGTCCTTGAAGTGCAAAAGAGAGTATTAATCAAGGTAAACAAGGCAGGAGGGTGGTGGAGTTGTTGGGCCCCATCCTGGTCATTGATCTCTGTCTGCAGGGCGCTCACTCCCTCCCTTGGGGGGCCAATGAGAGGTTGTCAAGAGTGCTGTGTGTAGAGCATCTGCCGCTATAAGTCTCTGAACTTCATCTCTTTATGGACTCGCTCATGACCCCTCATGACTCACTGCCCACCACTATCATTACAGCGCAATCTGTCTACGCTTATTGTGGACTCAGATCCATCATGCCAGTTGTTAGTCTAATTCCAACCTATCCGATTATCTCTTTTCACCGATTTATAAGTCAATGACAAAAGTAAATAATGATATCCCCGTATAGCATCTGTTCAAGGGACCAGGGCTAAAAAGGCTACTTGATGTCAGTACAGCTGACCACTTTAGTGCCTGTGTGAGGTTATGGATGGTGTGGTTGGTCAATTCACCGATACATCAGTGAAGACCGCTTGCATCAGGCCTGGCGTCAGCATGTCTTAATTCACGTTTCAGGGATGACAGAAGATAGAATAAAGAGAGATTCTGTTTGGCATTACCTCATATTCCAGCTCTTCTCTTTCTATCTCATGCTGCATGCCCTCCAGGAAATCACTGGGGTCGAAGTATTCATGAGCAGGAGAGTGTCTAGAAAACATAAAAACAAAACCATATCTTACCATAAAGGACAATATTAAAGAGGGACTATGCTTAACAAATTAACACTGTATTCAAGCTTCAGAGGTCTGATTAATAAATATGTTCTATGAATGTTACCAGTTTGGCTGAACTGCCCATTTCATCACATCTTACATGCTTTATGAGGGATTTTACTCTTAAAATTGCTGGAATATGTGCTTTTCTTGTTTATGACAGAATAACTATATGATAAATGGCAGCAATATTCAATAAATAATATTATTAATAAAAAAAAATCTGCAGATAAAAATAAAAATTAAATTAAATATAATACATATTAATAAAATAGCAATTTCAGAGCTGCAACTAAATTTTTTTAAAATGTACACGACTCTCATTTTCATAAATATATGTGACCATTTGTTTTCTTAGACAGCAGTCATAATCTATTTAACAACTCTTTTAGAAAGTATACGACTTAAAGGCACAATATGTAATTTTCGCCGCTGGAAGGCGCGTATTCAAAATAAACAAATAGACAAAGGCATAGTTTGATGATGCCGTGACTGAGTGTGGAATCATGGGAGTTGTCGTCTTCATCCCCACAGCCGGTACAATCTGACGGGACTCAGGCAGAAATCATGTTCATGGATGAGCTAATGATTTATTAACGTAGTAGAATGAAGCAGGGTGAGGCTGAAAGCCGTCGAAGCGAAACGAGGCCGCTGAACGAGCGTGACACACGGCTTGAAAGCAGCGGAGCTTTTATTATGACACAGTCGACCGCTTCCGCTCCTTCCGGTCGTGCGTATGTGGGGAAAAAAAAGCAGTGCTGTTTTATCATACTAGATACATTTGAAAGTTCTGTTATATTGCTACTCTGTGCGGTCGTCACCGGTCTATAAAAACGCATAACATATTAAAGCGTCTTTGGTATTTCCATGTTTTCTACAAAACAAAACCGGAAATCGAGGGGTTATGACGTCATTGGCAGGCGACACAATGACACTATGGACACAGTCCGTGTCACTAGTTAAAATTGCTTATTTCTCTGGATTAAAACATTCTTCGAAACATTTGGGATAATGTAAGTACACAAGTCAGCAAAATATATAACACTGTTCTAGTGGTTTTTGGATATTTTAATAAAAAAATCTTACATATTGTGCCTTTAAGGTATAAACAAGCATCTGCAGAAATTAGACATTAAAAAAAGCTTAATTTTAGTGTGTTGGGAAATAAATGAAATTCTTCTCTCTTGGTTACAAAGTTCCTGTCAGTAACGTGTGAGAGACAAACCCCCGAGGACACATGCAGTGAGATATGATATTGTGTGAGGGGAAAATGTAAATCCAAATAAATAAAAAAGCAAATTAATTTAATCTTGTGCCCTGGGCCAAAACTTTGTTAGTCTGACAAGTATATTAATGTTCTGTTGGGCTGGTAGAGAAACTTTTGAATTATGTGCAATGGCATGTAATTGCTAGATCTTCACTAGTTATGTGTCAATCATAACTGAAATCTGTGATATGCATTGTGATTGGTCCAGGGAGCCATCACTCACCCCTCTGGCAGCAGGTACTGCTCAAGCACATTCACAGGTGGGGAGGACGTAGGCAGCTTGCTGAGGGTCATGATATGCTGGAAGGTGATGTCCGTCTGGGTGCTGATGTCCACTACCTGCGCTTCCCCACTTGGGCCTGTAGGTTTGGGCCTGGGAGCCCGGCGTAGCACCTGGACCATAATGGGGTCTTTAGCCATACGGAAGGCCTCCACTGCCTGGTCATGCGTCGCCTTTGACAAGTCCTTTCCATTGACCTGTTGAAACAGACAAACATAACAACATTAACATTAAAAATGGTATTAGCAATTATTGTGTGTGGAATTGTGCATATAACTGAGCAGACAAAAACTACTCCACTGTAAACGGTAAAGCTGTACCGAGATAACAAATCCATTGAAATTGAAAACCAAGGGAGCAAAGCATTACAAAACAACCATTACAACAGAACAAAGCATCTGTAGTGCCTCTCGCTGCTTTCGGGGGTCAAAGCTAGACTCAGCAAAACAACAACATAAATTAGAAAGCGCTTTCTTGCTAATTAATCAGGGTCATTAAACAAACCGAACTGGGGGAAATGTATCTAGCCAAGTAATTTGAAGACGAGGGCCTCCCTGGAAGATGATGTGGGCACTGTATATGAGGAAATGAATGAGAGCTTCAGGGCCGAAGCATGACACACCAATCAAGAGCAGCACTCTGCTGATGAGGGCTAAAAGAAATGAGGAAGAAGAGGTTCAAAGCAATCTTTTAGTGCAGAGAACCAAGGCCAGATGGGGTCCGAGCTGAACGCATAAAGGAACATTTTAAAACGGATTTGTACAGCACTTAAAACTGCAATTGTTGCTACTCTTACAAAAAAGTAATATGGAGGTAACACAGTGATGCTTTGATATATACAATTACCATATTTTTTATCATCGCTGATGCAGATCTATAGAGAACAGGGTGATAAAATAATTAATAAATAAATGCACTGTATATAACATATAAATGAAAACAAATCATTTGCTTAAATTAAACGAACACATGTCCCAAAAGCACAATCATTGTCAAACGATGTCCAAATAATTTTTATTGGTGTATTGCATAAATTATTTGTAAAAAAAAAAAATTCAATACAAAGGTTCTAGTTAGGCTGATGTCAAGCTAAACTGAACAGCTGAGCTACCACACGTTCATTAGAATGCAAAAGCATGACAGTTTCTGTCAGCGTGTCTGCTAACAGGGTGTTTGACCTTGGGTGAACCGTCTCTCTTATCTTAGAGCTTGTAGAGTTTTTCCCCATGTGCTCATCTCAACAAACACAGCATTCCCCATTTGTAAATTTTTGATTTCTAGACGAAAGACAGCTTTGAGACACTCACACAATAACTCACTCACACACACACACACGCACGCACAAACACACACACACACGCACAGGCTTACAGTAGTAAGGGTGTGATGAAATTCATGGAAAAAACACAAGAAACTGGGTGATGCAACACTTGAGAATACACAAACACCTTATTAGTGCACACAAATATCCAAATGCGTGTACACATATTTACATACAAATACTGAAAATAATAGTTTAGCGATTCATTTTCTGAGCAGTACCGATGGTTTTCTCGAGTTGTATGCCATATTTTTATCAAACATTTCCACACCTTTATCACAGAATCAAACCTCTCACACAGCTTTTAGAAATGTATCCACTGAAATCCTATATAATTCTATATTTTCTTCATAAAAAAAATAAATCACTTGTGAGAAATATCTATAGAGTCTAATTCACAAGCTGCTGGATCCCATTCTCGGATTTCCAAACAGGCAGGATCGGAGCACTTCAGCTGTGAGAGAGAATATGTTAACTAATAACAAAGAGGATTAAAACTAATCCCAGCCTGAGGGATAACTGGAACATCCGATATGAATCCAAATTCTGCAACTTTCAAACCGAAACAAAGATTCACCATCTTTAATAAATGAACACTGAGGAAGCCTTTTAGAGAGTTTGCCAAATCGGTATTCAAAATTAACTACCATGGTGAATTAATATTAGTACCGTGGTATATTTCAAAGTACCACAGTATACATCGGATATCATTGCACATGTCCAAAACAATATGCTAGTACCTGGCCCAGTAGTATTTTTGTAAATGAAAGGGAAAAGTAAATGCTTTTATAAGGGAATACCATGAAATTATCATAGAGCATGTCCTAAAACATGGTATTAGCATGGTACTTGAATAAAAAGTGACGTGACATGTGGCCAAGTATGGTGACCCATACTCGGAATTAGTGCTCTGCATTTATCCCATCCAAAGTGCACACACACAGCAGTGAACAACACACACACCGTGAACACACACCCGGAGCAGTGGGCAGCCATTTTTTTGCTGCGGCGCCCGGGGAGCAGTTGGGGGTTCGGTGCCTTGCTCAAGGGCACCTCAGTCGTGGTATTGAAGGTGGAAGAGAGCACTGTACATTCACTCCTCCCACCTACAATCCCTGCCGGTACGAGACTCGAACCCGCAACTTTTGGGTTACGAGTCCGACTCTCTAACCATTAGGCCACGACTTCACCGTTAATATACGGTGTTTCCATCTTCATGTACAAAAACACACACTTACAAAACCATAATGTGACAGTGACATGGTATTAACATATTTACATCTATGAAATAAATAAATCTGTATTTAATATATAACTTAACAAAAATTGGTATGGTACTCAAATGTCCTTCAGACAATCACTGCATTACCATGGCAAGTGTCCAAAACCATGGTATTACCATGGTACTCTGAAGGTACTGCTTATAAAATCACGGAAGTCCAATAATATTTATCCAAAGACCATGAAATAACCAAGGTACTATTTTGTACGTTTTCTAAAACTGACATCACTTAACATGACAGTTTTTCTTTTATTTTCTCTATTTTTATCTTTCAACTCTCTCTATCTAACTCCTTGTATTCAATTCTGCAAAGATTTTCATTTCCTCTCTCTTTCTGTCAGCTAGGTCAATAACACAATCATCCCTTTCTGGTGTGTCTGTCTGGTTCTCAGTAGGACTTAAGTGCATAGGAATCCCTCTCCTCCTTGTAGCCCATGACCCCGAGACAAAGCCTCAACCCAGGAAACGTTCTGCCTCACTGCCTCTCAAGCAAGGAGGAGGGAGGGAAGCGGGACCCCCATTCACACAGCTCACCTCTGACACATCTCACTAAGGAGTACACGCAGCAGAACGGTGCAAACTGAGCCTCTTCACCCTATGTTTAACACAGAGCCACTGGAATGGCCATTCACAGCTGACACGTTCTTCCATTAGACATCTATTGAGTCAATGGACAGAAAAAATATTGATAAACACACAATATGAAATATCAAAATCCAATCACTTCAATAGGAATCCACTCCATGCGAGAATTATCAGTAATAATTATTTCAATGATACAGAGTAATAATTGTTTTAAAGGGTTAGTTCACCCAAAAATTCTGTCATTAATTACTTAGCTACGAGAATACTTTTTGTACGCAAAGAAAACAAAAATAACGACTTTATTCAACAATTCGTCTCCTCTCTCTTTCACCATGGTGCCATTTTGGAGAGTTTTCTTTGCATACAAAAAGTATTCTCGTAGCTTCGTAAAATTACGGTTGAACCCCTGATGCCACATGGATTATTTTACAGATCTCTTTGTTACGTTTCTGGACCTTGATCGTGGTAATTACATTGCTGTCTATGGGAGGGTCAGAGAGCTCTCAGAATTCATCAAAAATATCTTAATATGTGTTCCGAAGATGAACGAAGGTCTTACGGGTTTAGAACGACATGAGGGTGAGTAATTAATGACAGCATTTTCATTTTTGGGTGAACTATCCCTTTAATATATTTTAAAACATAATTTATTCTTATGATGACAAAGCTGAATTTTCAGCAGTCATCCAGTCTTCAATATCATAAAATCCTTCAGAAATCATTCTAATATGCTGATTTGGTGCTCAAGAAACATTACTTATAATTATCAACGTTGAAGACAGTGCTGCTTAAAATTTCTGTGGAAACATAAACACACAGTCTTGGTCTTAATCTAGATCTGGGTCTTGGTTTATGAACTTTAACAAGACTGCTCCATTTATTTTTAATGTACTTAATGTGATACTCACCTCAATCACAAGTTAGCACGCTATCTTGACCACTACAGATCACTTGCAAGAACTTCATGGCTCTGAAGGACTAAATGTCAATTACTCTCCAACAGAAGTCAAGGCAAAATCTGCCTGTTCATCCTTTCTTATGTGAGATGGATTGGACCTTTTTCATGCCACTTGCCAATATCAATAAACTCAATGCAATGTCAGAATTAAATATGCCTTGGGAGACATGACTCAAAACAACAACAGAAATATCAGATGCAAAATCAGACCAAAGCATTTCACTTGGAAAACGATTCCACATTCATGCATCAATATCTGCTTGTGATTTTCTCCAACTTTCCCATGATATATTGTCTTCTCTAGTTCGGCACGAGCTAAAACTATGAGTTTAAGAACAACAACATAAAAAATAAGCATCTTTCAAACTTGACAGATGAAGTTTAAGCTGAAGGCTTTATTCCCAGAACATTCTCACTATGTGTGTGTCCCATCTAGAGACTTAATTCCTCTTTTCTTCCATACATAACAGTCCTGAAGAAAAAAAGGGCTGCAATTTGGCAGGAATGGATATGGTCTTTCGATGTGTATGTATGTGTTATTTCATTCAGAATCAGGAAACCTCCTTACAGCTCTGACTTGAAACACAGCAACCTTTATACACTGCGGCATGCCGTCTCAGTGCGGATTAAGCAGCAAACAGAGGGAAACTAATGCCTCTGATAAGCATGGACGCCTGCTAAAAGACGCCGCTGTTTACTTGCTCTTAATCCTGTTTAAGCATGAGACCTTCTGTTATCCACAGAGGATCAATAGTGGGAGGCTAAATCACTTCCTTCAAGCTTCCTCTGTCCTTGCTTTCCTCCTATAATGAGTTGTCCCTCACTTTCCATTTGAGGAAAGTACAGTTTCCCACACTCTACCACATAAAAAGATGCACTTCTTTACCTTACTAGCAGCTTTTGAGGTTATAACCAGGCCCACACAAGTACAGCGCTCATAGAACTCTGTAGATTTACACAGAATTTGAACAAGCCATATTTTGGGTATTCAAACTTTAATATGCTTGCAGAAGTATGCACATTTTCCTACCAAAAACAGGGCAAAACTGTGAAAAGTCTGTAGATTCCATCTGGGCCTGGTCCTAACCTGGTCTGGTAAACATGAAATGAATTCATAAGGAAAAATACAGTAAAAAGTATAAAAGTGGTTTGTTTCAGCATACAAAGTAAGTGAGAATAAAAATAGTGAGAACTTCAGATCCATCAGCCAGGCTCTCTGTGGCACCTGCATGGACTCATCATCTTTCAAGTGAATTAGGCCTATTGTTAAAGAGTACACCTGTTAAAAATTAGTTATTGCCTCTAAAAAACACTTTCACAGTTGCTTAGTTTCCATTCACTCTGAAGTTTGCGCTTGTCCAAGATTAAACAGAGTTACATTTCTGTTTATGTAAGAAACATGTAACCCAATATGTTATTGGTGAGAAAATTTAATAATAAATTAAAATATTACAATTTGTCCCACTCAGTGTCTATGGAGGGTACAACCAAAGCTTGAAGTAATTTGATTCTATTTGCATAAAATGAAACTGTTACACCTTGTATCCCTTTTTTACAGTAAGTTGTAGTGGTATAGAGCAATGGCAACTAATATGATTTTTAATAAATAATAAAACATTTTAAATAAAAAAAATAAAAAAATAAAATAAAATAAAAGCCCTGTGATGGACTGGCCATCCATCCACTGTTTTCCCTGCCTACAGCATCACCACGACCCTATAGGAATAAGGAATAAAATGGATGGTTAAAATTAATTAAATAAATAAAAAACATTTATATAATGCAGGCAAATGAGATGTATGCAAATATTTTTACCTCAAACACACTTATTTTTCCAGTCACATGTTCCAGGCCTATTAGTTACTAAACATATATTTGACAAATGATGACATACTATATAAAAATCGAAATGCTGACAATGCTGTCTTCACACACTTGCACAAAAGCCTTTAGCGCCAATGAATGTTTAAAGCAGTTCTTTAAGACACAACAGCTCAATATTTTAAAGTGAGCTGCACAGCAAGCAGTATTTAACCACATAAGAGCGTTCATTCTGAATATAAATGAGATATAACAGGTCCATCAACAGCATTCAAAATCAGCCAACAGCTCAAGCCTAGCAAATTCAAACTTCTCTGTTAGCATGTTTTATTCATGACTCCACATGGACACCAGGGAAGCATGTCACCAATTCACCCCCCAACATGCATACACTCGGTTTTATGCTGTTCAATTGTGTCTTATCCCATCCTAAAGAATAACAAGCCTCTGGAGTAGAAACGTCTCTGATGGAAATGCTAATAAATGATTTAGCTTCTCAGAATTGGGTCTATTAATATAAATGATTCATAATCAAGTCATCGCTTTGGCTAGAATGGATAAAGACTGGCATGCTTTGCTTTTAGTATTTCCTTGTATGTAATTATGAAACAGACAGCAAAAACAGTTGACCCCTATCATTAGACAGAACAAATGGCAGACGTAACAAAGAAAAACAAAGACAGTTGGGACACTTAATCTGGTATTATTTCATTTTAATTGCGGAGAATCTGATGCATCTGTGCAAATAAAGCTGTCCATAAAAACGCGCCGGCACACCTGTGTTTGTCTATCACATCTGCGCCAGACTTATGGAGGCTAATGACAAAACAATGCTGATCTATTCATATTCTCCACTGAGCCGCTCATGGACAACAGTGATCTATGTATCATGTCACTGTATTAAAAAAAGAAAAAAGAGAGAGAAAGAAAAAATAAATCCCAGAATGCATTGGGACAAGCTTAGTGGAACACACACAAAATAAATAAATAAATCAAAGATTGTGAATGGAGCCAAAAGAAAGTATACATATAATATATACAATAGTAAGTACACAAATATAGTATTCTATGCTTAAGTTATTTTGTGGTTTGTGTTTATTGTTTTTTTTTCTGTTCATAAGTATATTGCATTCGCTTAACAACTAGTGCTAACGGCAAACTCCAGTACACCGTTTATGATCTTATCAGTGTTTTTACCTTATTTACATCCTTAAAACAAGATTTACATGTTACTGTGTAAGACCACAGTTTTGATGGAATATACAGCATCTTGAATTAAGTTCATTATTCTTACCCCGTTGCCAAAAAGTTTGTCATGGTTTAAGCATAATCTTCACTAAAATTTGTGCTTAAGAGAAAACAGTTTTCCAATAGAGAAAATAAATATAATTTAACTAAAGTATAGACATTTAAAAGGAATAGTTAACCTAAAAATGAAAACTAATTAGTTTCAAGTCCCCATTGACTTCCATAGTATTATCCCCCCCATACAGGCTTGGAACAACTCGAGGGTGAGTAAATGATGACTGAATTTTAATTTTTTGAGTGAACTATCTCTTTAATCTTAAGTATATGGTGTAAATTGGACATGTATATTTTTTGCTGCAAAATGAGAAATTATTGATTAAAAAAAATCACTCATCCATGATGTTATATTTCAGTTAGGATACTGTCTTAAAAGGCAGCTTCATATGTAGCCAGTAGACAAGGCAGGTCACTGGGTTTTCAAACGGAACTTCTGCTTTGTCTGGACACTATGCTTCTCTGTGCTCAATATGTTTTGTCTGTACCTTATGTTTAGTCGACTGGGTCTAAGAGCAGCTTAAACAATTGTCTTTACTTTGCTACGGTAAATCAATATTGTGTCTACAGCACTGTCAATGACATGTCAATATTGACATGTTATGTCTGTATTTTATCTGTCCATTTGTCTCATTCCATCTGTATCATGTCGCTTTGTGTATGTCTTTGTCATGTTCTGTGCTTTGTCTACCCATCACTAGCAGTGGAGGAGAGTGTTAGAGCGTCAGTCTGCAGACTGGAGGGTAGCGATCTCTCCCGAATGGCTGCCGGCCACCTGCTACAGCGTGAAGCAGCTGTGGAGGCGCTGTGGGGAGGACCTGTCCCTGATTAAGCTAACTAGACTGCGCGCAGTCGATTTCCCAACAGTAATGCACAAACCATTTGTTTTTGCATCCTATCACTGTAAAGACTAATTAGGGGAAGAGGGAGATAGCAAGAATGATTGTGAGTGTGGCAGCAGTTTGGAAAAGGCGATGCAACTAAACGGCACAAAAATATTACAAATATGAGCAGTAAATCTTCTGCACCAGAATTTTTCAGGTCTGATGCCAATTTTTGCCATTCTCTGAAAATACCTGATTGGTGGTTGATAGTTAGTTACTGAGGTCAATAAAAAAAAATGTAAAAAAATTAATGATTTTATTATATATATTACATGTATTATGCAATTATATATATATATATATATATATAGACCGGTGCCATGTGCCATGCCATGCCACTTCTAGTGAGACCGGAGCCACGGAGCTGTCAAACACAGTCTCCACCAGTCGGCCAACATGGGCCCATCAGGGACAAAGGAGACTAAATCTCCACATGGTGCATACATTTTGTGCTTTGAAGCACAGAGTTCAGCACAGTTAGAGAGAGATCAAGTTTACTCAGGGATGGTGAGGCATGCTCACTGTGTCCTCTCTCCATTCTAATTATCTTAACTAAAGGGGAAAATTACCTTCTCTTGACCTGTAGCTTTACAGGGACTAATTCTCTTTTCCTGTGAGCGGTTTTGTTAAATGGGGCTACTACATTGAAATCAATAGGCCAGCTAACCCACTAATTTTAAACACAGGATTTTGGCAAATTTTGCCAGAATGCGACACAAAAGCACAGTGGAAGCTAAGCTGCTCTTCCACAATGAATGTTTGGCACTAAAAAAAAAATTAAACAAATCACTACCATTCAAATGTTTGGGGTTGGTCAGATTTTTAATGTTTTTTACATTTTGCTGACCAAGACTTCCTTTACTTTATCAAAAGTACTAATATTCTACTACTACAGTACTAATATTCTTATTTGGTGCCTAAAAAAATTCTTATGATCAATATTTCTTCTTCCTGCCTAATATTTTTGTGGAAACTGATACATTTTTTTTCAGGATTTTTTTGATGTCTAGAAAGTTCAAAAGAACATTTAATTTCAATTAGAACATTATGTCTTTGCTGTCAGTTTTGATCAATTTATTGTGTCCATGCTGAATAAAAGGTTTAATTTCCTTCCGAAAAAGACAGAGCATCATAAAATACTCTGTCATGAGTTCCTTCATTGCACCACTCCATATTGAAACATGAAATAATGCAAACGCAACCACTGAAGTCACAAATGAATGACTCGGATGAACTGATTCTTTTGAATGAATCGGTAGAAAAGATGCACAAATCAGTTTTGAATGCGTATTATCAAGTTCAAAGTGGTTCTTGACCTTGTCACTGAATCTATTACTTTCATAGTGTACAGTAGTAATAAATGGCACTTTAATTCACAAGTTGGGCTGCCAATTTAATCACAAATATCCACATGTGCTGTGAAAAGTCACGTAGATAAAAACATGAAGATCTTAACCTATTGAATTGAAGTGGTACTTCATTCTTAAAATGCTCCTATGATATCAAAATTCGAATAGCATGATTAAATGCGCTAATTTAATGTATTATAGTTATATTATAGTTATATGTATTGTGTCCTGGAGCACATGGACCTGTGAAAACATTTCTGTGTGCCCATGAATCTCTCTAGGTGAGTGTGTTCATTTGAGGAGGCGGCATCCCTCTGTATCAGTCAGCCTCTGGGGAGCTCTACAAGAGAGCGAGGGACAGCAAGAGACAGAGAGAAGGGGTAGAAGCAGTGCCAGACACCCTAATGAAGAGAATCTGTGTGTATTATCTGGGGACCGGCCCGGTCTGAAGCCTGATCCCCTGTATGTGCCATCCAATGAACCATACACATTCTGACAGACCTCCAGCTCTCCCCAATAATGCATAATTTTCTGTTTTAAATCCCCAAGACCAATATCAATCCATTGCAATAATGTAATTCCATATCACAATCTACAACACGAGTGTATTTACGCACATGCTTAGAGAGGTCAGCTGGACACATGGGAAAGCGGGCGCCTGGGAAAGGATGAGTCAACAGATCACTTTCACACTTCAAACGAGTCTTTCATTCTATTCATTAAAGCCCTGCGACATCCTGCCGCCACTCACAGGCCTTAATTGTGAGTGACCCTGACACCAGCCAAAAGCACTCTGAACATTACCCCATGGAACAACAAACCCCTCTCCCGCATACTTCTCCAGGCACCTACTGTCTGTGTGAGCCGGACCGATCGGACATCACAAAGACTCCATTATCTGTCTGTGGTATCTAAATCTGTGCTATACATGAACAATATGCTTTCCCATCACAATTGTTGATTTTATAATACTATCTACTAATACACAGACATAATATACTCTATAATAATCCACAATACAATAACATACAGAATATATACATGATACAATTTAATGATGTTAGTCTGTTAGTGGTTGCTGCACTTTCTGAACAATTTCTATGACTTGCCATGACTTCTCCAGTTGTTTTAAAAATTAATTTTACTGGAAACCGCAAAAACCATTTCATTATAAATCACACTCACAAAGAGTAATTTTTAACCACAGAAATACATTAGAATTAAGTACAATTTATATTTACACTGTCTTTAAACATTTTCATGCATGAAAAAAAGCACTTTTGAAATATCCTGAAATTCTCAAAATAAAATAAAATGAAATGTTTGTAATTTAGTCTGCAATACAAATTTTTGTAACTACAGCATTATAAATAATAATAATAATAATAATAATAATAATAGCATTGATTGTAATATTTAATAATAAATAATTATTAATTTAATATGTAAATAAAGTATATAAAATAATAATAATATTAATAATGCATAATATTCATAATGCATATGCTTTTCATTGTGTAATTGTTGTTGTAAAAACTGAACAATAATTAACAAATTAGTTTTGCACAACAGTTATCAAACATTTTAAACATAAGGAATGAAGTGTTAGGAACAAAAGAACACATGCCATGGTGGTGTTTTCAGCAGGGATGGCTTTTCACTTCTGAAATCACTGTTTAAAACTTGTTTTATTGGTAAAAGTCAACTGCTCATGCTTAATTTTGGCAATGTCACATTGTCTCATTCAACACAGATGAATGGTGTCTCTCTTTGATGTATTAGCCCAGACAAAAATGGTTCAAACAACTGCATCATCTGCAATCCCCACAGAAAACACAGCATTTTCAAAGCTTCTCGGATGACATACCAATATCACGCAAGGTGTGATGAATGCCATTTCATGTTAAACATGGATGAGTTTCTTTGTCTGCCAAATCTTTTCTTAGACATGCAATGACCCAGCTTCTAGTAACTGGCAAAATGAGAGCGGCATTAGAGAAACCAGCATGGTTCACTTTACTAACAGCCTGCCAATCAAAAGTAATTGACAGCAGCATGACAGATGCAGTTGGATGGAGGAGTGGGTTGGATAAAGAGCTCATATGATGGGCCCAAAATGTCTTTGTCTCTTTTCTTGTTTCATTCAGTTTTTTTTTTCCCCAACAGAGGAGTGATTTGAAAAAGGCTGGTGGGTTGTTAACAAACAGAGACCATTTACTGTTGTAGTGCACACACAAATACACAGATATATACACTCGACCCTTAGTGGGGAAAAAAAGCTTTTAGTCCCGCTTTCACACAGTCTGTACGATCAAAGCACAGCCTTTCACAATAGCGACTGCACTGTCATCAACAGCTAATGCAGAGAAACAGCAAACATAGTGAAAGGAGAAGACGAAGTGGTCACTCATTAGGTTTACTGAAAGTATCCTTCATACACCATACAAACATGATGTATGCATCCCTTAGTAGGTGAGGAAGCGCTAACAATGTGGTCGTACAATCTCTCCAGATGCACTCATGCCAAGAAATAGTGATTCCTTCCATCACAAATTGAATAAATTAGCATCTTTTAGTTTGTGTGAGCTTTTCAAATCAACAAAAAGCTCCCACACTGGAACAATTAATGGATAATTTATGTTGATAACTGTCAATATCTGTGATAATGTGTTCACATTTGCATAAATATACATACAAGCATGTTTTTGGCTGTGTTTTTAGAGCCCCCTACTGGTTTTCATCTACAGCCTCCCAGCGATATTGTGTCAGACATCCTAAAGCCGTAAGTGTCGGGATCACAAAACCCACAGGAAATCAAATCAGAGCTGACAACAATGTCTGACAAAAGAGCTGAAGACACACTGCTCACAAGGACACAGTTCATACATGCTGCATGACATGGCACAAGTAGAAACAATTTTACAATGTTGCACGTATTAAAACTCGAAATGCATTACTTCTGACTATCAAAATTTTGATATTTTTAATTATTGAGAGGTTTTTCCCTCTCAAAAATCTACTTTCTACAAACCACCAGTATAGCTCCAAAACGTATTAAACCAAATACAAAAGCAGCAGTGATGTTTACATATGGCTCAATTCTAGCCATGCCAAATAATACATGGTTAGCTATAAACACACAACAATGACAATCAGCCTCAGAATGGAAAAGTTAGTTGTTTTAATGAGAGAAGAGGGACTGAGATCTGTCCACACATCAACCCTGTAACATGATCGTTCATAAACTGTCTGTCACAATATAAGCTATCCCAACCACAGTCTCATAGCTCAAGACTACGGACCAGACTATTTGGGACCACAATGCCACGACATCACTCTCCAAAATTAGCATTCTGTCTGAAATCACTTTCATAAATATGATACAGCATTACAATGGATTAATCAGCAATTCTGAACACTACACCGACTAAGAGTTTTTATAGATAACTGCAAATTATTGATAATCAACAATATATATATATTTTTTTTAGTTGAGATCAATTCCAATTAACAGCTTTCTGTGAGAAAATAAAAAAAGAGAACAGTTACCTGGCATACTTCATATAGCAGTTTGTATTGCTCTTGAGGCTTCTGTAGAGTACAAACTCTGCACCCCATCATGGACAGATCACACCATCTAGTCTTTCTCTTGGAGGAGAGCAGGAACTCAGTGCGCTCCCTCCCTCTGTTTCTCTCTCTCTCGCTCCGTCACATGTGGGGATGCCCTCTTGACCATACACCTTGTCTTTTCTCTTCCTCCTCCTTCTTCAGTGTTTCTCACTTCCTTTATTCTGGAAGCTTTACACAAGCTCTGCAGGATGAACTATCATTCGGTATGAGTGTGAGCATAAAGGTCTGAGTCAGTCCCCCTCTCTGGATCTGTCTGCTTACACCAGCAACACTCTCCTACTTATGCACACCCACTTATGCATATTAAGCATGGCCTCATTGCATATTCATTAGGGGGCTGTCTTACAGTGCTGCTGTGTGTACATGGTGACTTGGGTGCATTTCAGTCTGCTGAGGATGAATTCATTACTCTTTCCACCTGATGTGTAAACACAAGAGCATTATGCCAACAACAGTGACTGTTGAATGGGGTCTGATAATTATGCAAATTGCAATAATTTGTGACAAGTCATTCAAATAATTGTTAATGCAACAGAAGAGGTTTTCTTTTCTCCACTAATACTGAAGGATAATTGAGTCTTAAAGAATTATAAAAACAATGAGCAGAGCGAACATTCAGTTTCGTCTTTATTTTGCTGACCTTTGGTATACAGCATGCATAAGGACAAAAGAATAATCGGAGCAATCCTTGGGGCTTTTTCTCCGCTAATAAGTGGGCTGACAGCCAAGCAAACAAATCTACAGACCAAACGTTTCTTTTTTCACCTCATGGACCAGGCCGAGGTGACTGATGCAAAACGACACTGTGCTCTTGGTTCCCCGCTAATCCGTGAGTTGCCCTTTATGGCACCATAGCTGACAATAGGGCAGTGCAGACTTGGCATCGGCCATGTCCACCACTGTGGTGCCACTCAACCAACCAAACATAAGTGCCAATTAGAAGGATGTCGAACCATGCTGGGGCAGTGTTCCTTATTCACGCAAGGGGAACTATGATATAATTTCATATACTAATGGGGCATTTTGCAAATCACTGTACAACATGTTGCTAGTAGGCGATCTTACTCATCCAATGTAATGGATCATTCGCATGAAGTGAAACTCAACTCGAGCTGATCACGAATTTTACCTCAGATCACCAATTCTGGCTGGAAATGAATAACTGCTGCCAGTGTGCCCCTTTTACATACACATTTAACAACACAAACCGGTCATAAAATAACTAAAAATAAATATATAAATTAATTCCAATAATTATTTTCAAGTTACGGTCAAAAGCTGATAAATGGCAGATATTAAAATAATAAAAATACATAAATAATTCAAACAAATCGATCAATTCAAATAAAATCAATCAATTTAAATGATAAAGTATTATAAAGTATTTCATTTATAAAGATTTCATTTTGTGATTAAATTAATAATTTAAAAAAAATGTAAAGTTATGAAACTCTAGATGGCGCAGGCCGATAGGTTCTAACTCAATCTTACATAATGACATCATTATTCACGTGGCGCAGCTGATTGGTTCTTTTTGTATCAGCAGCCAATGAGCTTGCTGTTCAAACATTCAAATACTCGGCTAGTGCTCACTATAGCAGTTGCAGCACGCTTCAGAAACCCTCCACCTTCCCCAGCTCCACCTGTATAGATCTGCTACGAGGTGATTTCGTGTATGTTTTATATGGGGTTGTCTAATATATGTTAAATGTGCAGCAGCTGTATTTCTTACATGCTCACAGCAGCATGTCATGGATGTACTGGCCGTTGCAAGTCTCGGTACTTGCTCTGCAGCAGCAGATCTATTCCGCCAAGACCAAACACATTGACATTGCCATGTATATTACCATGCTAAACTCACAGAGAGTTGTCATGGCAGAACTACATTTCAATAGATTAATAGATTACATAAATATAATCTAAATGTGTAAACAATTAAATATCCAATATCATCCAACATCGGCCAATCTATTGTGCATCTCGAGTGGAAATACAACATACATGTCAACTAAACAACAAGAGTTGATATCAATGGATATTTCAAATGCCAGTCAGACAAAATAGAGCATGTTATTTCTTTGTCGCATGACAGCTGAATGTCTGTCCACATTCCATACGCATCTTTGTGTTTTCATAAACACGTTTTGCACTCCAAAGATATCAACGGAATGCTAATGGCTTGTCTTGTTGTATACTCAGGGTTATCAGGTGAGAAAATATTATTTCAGATGTGTGTTTAAGCTGCCTCTTCCCTCTATGAGCTATCATCTCATTGACCGTGAATGTGTCATCAGGGAGCAGCACAGGAAGTTAGCTGGCATGGACCATCCTTTCCTACCAGCCTCTGCGAGAAAGGCTATGATGAGAACTAAACCGTATTTGTATGTATATGCTTAATCTGATGGCAGAGGAGGGATTTCCTCAGACCAGATGTTTCCATATGATATATAACTGTCCCAGTTTCCTGCCGATTCCCAGACCAACTCCATAGGATCATTCCTCTTCCAATGTTTACATCATTCCTGGACCGTCCTGTTGTCCTCTCTCTATGTAAGCATGATCCCTTCCTGGCATCTCTGATTTTGAAATGATTGACAGCCATGAACGTTTGAGATCAAATTATGTTATCAGAGCTCCTGGAGAAAACAAAGGACGGCAAGAGGCATCATGCAAAGCAGATGATGTGGGTCTGGTTTATTTGAAGACATGGTATCATAATTTGGACGTTTTTCTTTCTTTCATCATCTTCAGTTCCTAGAGGTATTGTTTGGTCTTGATAGGAGAGTGTATGTGTGTATGGATTAGTCTCTGACCTGCTTAAGGCTGAAATGATCGAAAAAGATTTACAGACCCTCGACTGATCTAACCTCCAGCAAGAAGATTACAATACAGGCACGACTCTCATGCATTCAAGCTTTATAAACACTTGCACAGACACAAACAGAATAACAATTATAATAAAAAGAATGACAATAAAAGTAATAATATTTTATTTTTAATAAATTTTACTATTTTGTTTTTAAAATATTTTATTATTTTTTTTATTTTTAAATATACTCTTCGATCTTCCTAATAAAAAAAAATTACTTGCTTGCACTTTTCCTTAATCCCTACCCTTTCTAGCTTGTACTAATCTGAATGATGTCTGAAATTTTGTATTACGAACACTCCCTGTGTTTATTTGGCTTTATGTCGAATCGCATGTTGCATTCGTCAATTGTAAGTCGCTTTGGATAAAAGCCTCTGCTAAATGAATAAATGTACATTTTATTTTTTATGTTTTTTTATAACTTTCATATTTAAAAAAATGATTTAATATTTGTATTAATAAAGGTTAAAATAGGTTAATAATTAAATATTTAAGTTACAATGTTTTAATATTTTACATTTTTAAATTAATTTTACTTAGTTAACAGATAAATTCAGAATTTAAATTTTTATTGTCAACAAAACTGCTTTATTAATCATGATTCATTATTCAAATCTACTGACCACCCAACCACGAACAAATTAATATGTTGTAAACATATTTGTCATGGTAATGATTTGTTGTTGAGCCAATAGTGTATCTCGCCTCCTTTCCTGGGAAACGAATGTTTTCCCCAGACTATTGATCATTACATTCTGGAACAATAAAAAAAGAAAGAAAAAAGGAAAGAAAGGGAAAGAAAAAGACAAAAGAAAAAGATTTAAAAAAAAGTCTATTAGTGAAAGTACTAGGACTCCTGTTGCCTGAGCCAAACAAAAGAAGCAGCCCAAGTCACAGATAATGATGTTTGTTGGGGTGTCACGAGCCACGTGGGAGGTGGAGGAAGGGCCAGAGAGGAGGTGAGCTGGCAGGAGGGGGGTGGCGGCTACATCATCCCCACTTTAATTAAGACAACATCAGCGCTGGGAGAGCAGTGTCCTCCTGCTCTGGGTCTAAGCTCTGATGTAAACATTCATATTCATCGCCTGTTCTTCCAGATGTCTCGCTGTGGCCCCTTTGAACCGGTTTAACAGTTGTCTCTGTTGATGTCTTAACAGCCACAATAGGGGGCCGAGGAGATCTCAGTAGCATGAATTCTTTGTTGAAAACAACACTTTGAATCCAAATCTAAGGAGCTACTTGCATTCATTTCAGGCTGAATTTCACATGGTTAATTCAGCCCATATAGCATAATGGAGACTTTTTTCAAATACTCAAAAATGCATACTAGACAATACATTTCCCAGTTACCAAACAAGTTTATAGTTTCAAGCCTTGACACCCATTACACAGGCTTTAAAAAGAAGAAAAAAGGCAAATTAAACACCAACAACATAATGCTGTATTAAACAAACAACAACAATTTGGATCGATCTATCTATATACATAAACACACACACACACACACACACAGACACACACACACATATTATATATATATATATAT
>NW_015558623.1:1282678-1286721 GCF_001515605.1 Sinocyclocheilus anshuiensis | reverse complement strand
AACAGTAAACTGCTGCCGCGTTCTATTTATGACGTGCTGACACAAATTTCAAATGATTTTCAACGGTCGCTTTGTCTCGTCCAGTGTAGACAGACTTTAGCTGATGCGGCGTGGCGCGACATGACAACTGTCGTGTCCGGTGTAGACATAAACTAAAAGCGTCCGTGCATTCAAAAGCACGATGCCAGTTTCAATGCCAGGTATAATAGCGGCTCCCTGATGTCGAAACATATATGTAGTATAATTACCCAATTATATAACTGCAAGGAAAAATATTGAAATATATATTTTCAGGGGGACGTATTTATTCCCTTTAGGGGTTCCGCCTACACGTCTGTGTGTATGTATACACACACGTATGTAATCAGCCATTACATTTTTTTCAAGGCAACTACGGATTATTTGATCAGTATTTTTTTTTTATTAAACACATGAATTGTAATCAGTTGTTGTTGTATTCTTTTATTTTTATTTATTTATTTTTTATGACACTTAATATGAAATGAACTCTGCAGTGTTTTCCTCTGAAGGAGAAATTATCTTGAAAGCAAAGATACAGGGGCAATTATTGCATTCGGTTGCACACAGATTTCAACATACAAACCTCAATAACTACCAGAAAGTGACAAAATCAATAACATGAGCATAAATAAGTACAAATAAGCATAAAAAAGCATAAAAATAGCAAAACATTTATTTAACAGTAACCATGCAGCTTATTCATGATGTAATGCAGGCTGGGAACTTTCAAAGCCTTAACAAATTAGCAACAAAGTTCAATATGTAATTGTTCACACTCTGTTAGGCTATTGGGGGAAATATAATTGGTCTACATGGATTTTTACATGCATTGGATTCAAAGTAATTAATATCTTTTAAACTCAAAAAGTCTAATAAACTAGTCTGAAACACCCGTTGTTTCTCAGGGACCGTACATGACAAGCTGTATCTCCTGCACCTTGCGCTGTAGATCAGAGTTCAGTCCAGGTTTGGTTGGGAATTAATGGAGCCATGCCCTGGCATTTCTGACGCACCACTAGGCTAAATGTCACACTATCACTCTCTCTATCGGACAGTTTAAGCTCTGCAAGGAAGAGAGACAGAGATTCAAAGGTGCTCATCACACTTTTATAGCAGGGTAGAGTTTAAAGAGCAAGAGACTGTTAGACACGGTGGGGGAGGAGAGGACACTGCAGTGATGGACAGACACCAGATGATGAGGGGAAACTCTGGGAGCATTTTTAACAGTCTCTGAAAGTTTGAACGACATACGCTTGTGTTTCAATCATGCAGAATATTGAGCTACAAAAGCAATATGTGGAATGAGAGATAACAGTCAGCTGTTCATTATTGCAAAAACACAAAAAATATTACATTTAAGATAATATGACATTGAACGGATACTTCCACCCCTCAAAGCCTTCATGTCATGTTTATGTATATATGTACATGCATATGTGCAATAAATGTAACTCCAAAAATTCATACAAATGTTTGTTGAAAAACAGTGGCATGCAATGCAAAACTGATTTTTGCTGATGTTTCTATCACAAGTAACATTAGCAATGAGAGAGCGAGAGAGAGACAGAGAGAATGCAAATCCTGTCTTCAGAAACCATCAAGAAATCTCACAAACATGGCCACAAAAGCACACACCTGAAACTATTAGACACCAGCAACCATTTGGAAGGATTTTTCTAGTGACAAAGCCAGAAAAAGTCCTAAAATGGGGCCGAGGACTCATAGTAAATGAACAACTGATAGTGAAAAGCTGTCAGACTCCACGCTGAGAGGATAAAAACGGATTTAGATGTGAATAAATTGGCAGAGGTGATGACAGAGGTGGGTCTTAACTGAGGTAAGTTCATTCTCAGCCTCTGACTGGCACATCTAATGTGTCTTCAGCCCTGGCTGGGTTCCAGTGAGCAGTCATCTGCCCTCGCCGGTACAAAGCGGAATTAACGACTATAATAAGGGCATTAAAATCAGGGCCTAACCTTTGCCACAATAAAACCTCCTCACTCGCAAACCCAAGCCTAATAAAACAATATTTACGGCTCATTATCTAAATGTCATGACATTCCTTTACGGAGCTAACTCCCAGTGCTTGTCACCACCACTATTAGACGGGATATTAAAAGGTTTCATATTCAGCCCGTGGCTCTTAATGCGATGAGAGCAAATTTTATCAAGCATTTTACAAAAGCACAGCTGCTTCTCGATCAGTTTTGCTCTGTTTTAGAGTCACTTAATCTGATTATATGGCAGAATCAACAATGCCTGATCTTAAATTAGTACAAGCATGATTTGGACCTGTAGTTGTCGAATGAGGCGATTTACAAATTTAGACCTTGGTGTGCCAATCAGGGGTCCTCATTAGAGAGAATTTGCTATCTGAATCATTTAGCATATGCAAAGTGACTTACAAATATTCAAAAACACAAGGAGTCATCGATCATAGTTGAAATATCGCAAACAGGACAGCTGGGGCCATTAAGGTTACACACAAACCTTGTCAACATCTGAACAAGACCAGTCAGAGATGATTACACGGAAAAAAAAAGAAGATGAAAATAATCTGTTTAGTCTTCCAAGCATTTATGCACTGCAAGCCGATCAGGGAATTTCTAGGAGATACGTCCTCTACTACAGGCTTTAGAGATTACCTCTGACACGCCCTGTACATTTCTACTCTGATTACTTATTTATAGGATTTACACACAAACCTTGTCAACATCTGAACAAGACCAGTCAGAGATGATTACACGGAAAAAAAAAGAAGATGAAAATAATCTGTTTAGTCTTCCAAGCATTTATGCACTGCAAGCCGATCAGGGAATTTCTAGGAGATACGTCCTCTACTACAGGCTTTAGAGATTACCTCTGACACGCCCTGTACATTTCTACTCTGATTACTTATTTATAGGATTTATATATATATATATATATATTTTTTTTTTTCCCTCAAATTGTAGTATCCTACTTGCAACAAAAAACTGTCCTGTTGAAATATGCAGAAAATTTGCATTTATTTTAATTTGTCTGTCTATGCTGAAAGCTAAAATGTGCACATGCATGACAATCACAACCACTCTGAACATTTCATATTAAATGTTAGAACTGCTCTTAAATGCACCACCATTTGCATCAGATCACTTTGTGCCATCACACTTCCAGCCTGTTTGTCTCCAGACAATACAAATCTTGTTAGCGAGATGTTTTAAATTGGATAACATGTCAAAGTATAATAAGATAACAATCAAAGTGCAATTTATCAAATCTTCACCTTGGATTTGCCTCTCTGTATTGAAAAACTGTCATCTTGGGGTTCAGACTGCAGTCTCTAATCATTTTAGCACACATGAAAAATTAATTTGTAACAACTGCCATTATTTAAATGTCTCATTTTCCAAAAGGTTATCCAATCTTATATTGACTTCTTAAGAACATGCATGAAAAAGTTTCTGGTTGACTCATGCATGGAAGGATTTCTGTCGAGTCAAATGTATCATGAAGCACACCTAGATTTTTGTTAAAAAACATTCAGATTAAACAACCTTATTCAGGCATGTGCACACATAGACATCAAAGAGGGCTTGAGCACCTGCCCTTTTTCTTCCTTGAGAGAAAGTGCCCTTTTTTCTGGGGATTTTTTATTTTTATTTTATTTTTTAAATAAATGTATAGGCTATATGTATATCATAGACTGTATGTGCGCGTGTGTGTGTTTCTGTTTGCGCACAGCTTTCCCTGTCAAACAAATAAAAAATCAAAATATCAGGTCGGGTCGGGAAATGTTGACACTTGACGGTGTTTCGTTCCTGAATGAATCAACCGTTTAAATGATTCGGTTCAATCGCAATGACTCACTTATTAACGGTGACTTGCTGCCACCTACTGGCGGTTTTAATTTCATATTTAAAGTATCTTTTAATTAAAAAAAAAAAAAAATTTAAATATCAGTATTCAACATTTTGTTTAAAATATCAAAACGGTATTAATGCATTTGTAACTGCATTAATAAAACATTAATGTCATGCATT
>NW_015558623.1:1275340-1282017 GCF_001515605.1 Sinocyclocheilus anshuiensis | reverse complement strand
AAATGTAAATAAATATAAGTGCCCTTTTTTCCACTTGAGCCCCTGCCCCTCAAAATGTCTGTGCACGTCCCTGGCCTTATTATTACACCAATGCTAATGACGCGAAACTGTGTGTGGTAAGAACTAACAAGTGCTTTGAAGACGGTTTTCAAAAGCAGAAGAACAGTGACAAATGCTAATCAAGACTGTCATTTGGGAGCTTTTGAGTGTATTTGTTGTTTCTTTCAAATGTCTTTAAGAGAGAACCACCAGCCACAAAGAGGTTTCCCCATTAGCGAACGCCGCAGTGTTCCCTTACTCCGGGGTTATTAGCGTGGCTCTAATTCCCTAAGAGCTGTTGTCCCCACTCAGCCACCGTGAGCTGCCTGTTTGCTTGAAGATAATTTTACCCTAGTTTTCCCGTAGCCCCTATTTCAAGGGCTGAGAATGGGGGGAAAATGGTTGCCTGAGGCTTTTAAAAAAGGTCCTATAATTTTCATCCAATTCCAACTTAATTTGTGCCGAAGTACTCTGCAAATGCTGTCATTATGGCATACAATACTATGGAGTGAGCAAAATAGAGAGAGTGTTCTGCAAATAGAAAACTGAGCATCTCAACCAATGTCTCAACCAATATGTGCCACACAACTGCCAAAACGCAAAAAGTTCAATGCCTAAAGGGAGACAAAACCATACTGTCTGTGTGCTACCAGACTGATACACCTCCTAATGAGTGTGTTAAGGCATTAAACTACAGTTAGATGGGATAGTTTATAGTTTTTATACTGTCCGAGAAATCACAGGGAACAGTTTATGTCAAATTCTGGTAAATGGACACTTGTCACTTGTATGAAAAAATTAACTCCTCTAATAAACACCTGAGAAGAGGGCAGACATTTTCCTCAAGACTGACTAGAATCTAGCTGTTAAATAATGAGCAACAAAAGACACAAGAGGGAGGAGACGATTCTATTCATTACATTGTTATTTTTATATTATTTTATTTTACACTTACAAATGTGATTTTTCGAAGTTGTACATACAAATATTGGAGCATGTTTTATGTTCACGGTTAACTGAACGTGTTACTTGCCATTTCTCTGTAATAAACTGAAATTTAATAGCAATTTCTGAGTGCATGTATATTCTGTGTGTGCGCGTGTATGCATCTATCTATCTATCTATCTATCTATGTATGTATGTATATATATATATATATGTACAGGAGTGTGTGTGTAAATTCCACTTAAAATGACTTAATTTTATTAGATTTTATAATAATTTCTTACATATAAAGTATTAATAATAATGTAATGTATTATAATATTTAACATGATTTAATGTTAATTAAATATCATATTAAAGGATAATGATAAATAAAATCTATTATTATCATCGTATAGCATTATTTTAAGTTAATTTCTAAATTACTGGATTTTGCTGTTTTTTTTTTAGTATATAGTTGCAATTTTGCTATTGTCAGTGCAATTTTTTTAACTAATATAAAACACACTAAAATTGAAACATGGACTTCAACACTGAAAGAAAAAAAAACATTTACCCACAAGCCATCAGGTTTATGCCTGAACCCCATACTCACGTAACCCAGGCTCTCTGTAATATTAATCACTGCTTCTCTCTCTGACTTTGCCTTCTCTAATGGAGTCATATTCAGTGAGGCATATCCTCTCTCTCCTGACTGCTTTTTCTGTCACATGTCTTCAATTACTATTGCCAGAACTCACAAAGAGAACCAGTGCCATAATTCAATAAGGACACAAAGGGAAGAGGGCAGGAGGAGCCCCCTTCATTGTCACCGTAACGGGTGAGTGACAGTGGCCGTTCTGCATCTTTCTCCCAGAAACCATAACAATGAATTCTAACTTTGTACCCGCCATTCAAATGTTGACACCGGGACCTTGCAGAGCGTTCAGGGGTTGTGTTATATGTGAGGGTGTGTGTAGATGTGTGATGGGGCGGAGAGAAAGGGTCTTCAACCGTGGCCCTCTAAAACAGCCACCTTTTAAAAAAAGACACACACCAGGCAGCTGATCCACAGCTCTGGTGGTTCGAGAGTCAGACTTGTAACCCAAAGGTCATGGGTTCAAGTCTCAGTACCGGCAGGGATTGTAGGTGGGGGGAGTGAATGATCACCGCTCTCTTCCACCCTCAATACCACGACTGAGGTGAGACCCTTGAGCAAGGCACCAAACCCCCAACTGTTCCCCGGGCACCGTGGCAAAAATGGCTGCCCACTGCTCCGGATGTGTGTTCACGGTGTCTTCACTACTCACTGCTGTGTGTGCACTTGGATGGGTAAAATGCAGAGCACAAAATCTGAGTATGGAACACCATACTTGGCTACACGTCACATCACTTTTCACTTTCAAAATGAGGCAAATACAATAATTGCTACATAACAGCAATATTACATGAAGCCCTACACTTTAAATCATTCATATTTCTTGCTAAATTGCCCAAATCAAATTTGCTCCTACATGTATATTCAGTTCCAGGGTGCATTTATGAATTAAATCAGTAAACCAATTCTTTAACTCAGAATGTAATGTGCAGAAATAAACCACAGTGTGCAAGCAGAACTGGCTTAAGGTGGTAGGTATCCAGATTTATATGGTCAAATAACTGATCGAATTTGGTCCTTTATGGTTATTAGCTGGTCTAAACTGGTTGATCAGCAAGATCACCAGCAGGTGGACTTTCAATCTCGATGAATTGGTTGGAGCCAGTATCACTTTGGACATTAAAAGGCAGCTTAAACTATGGTCTGATTTTTCCAGCAGAAGTACGAATGATGCATGAATATAACTAAAAAGTAGATTGATCAAATACCTCAATGAACAAGCAAACAAAACATGCATCTATTCATACAATGCATTTTATTATCCATAAATTAGACTAGTCAGAACTAAACTAGAACAGGTGGTTCAGTGAATATGGCATCCATTATATTAATAATTTAGAAAGGATATCGTGTGTTTATAATCTCCTAAACCAACCTGATTCACTTGCTTCATCAAATTCCCTCATCCTCTCTTCATTATTTTTTCTCGTTCTCTCTCAGTGGGGAGTGAGGAGTGCTATTTTGTTCAGTAGTATTAGTGTCTCAAGGACGATGGAGATTCATTACCCACAACTCCACTTTGATGTTTCTTCACAGCTCACCAAACACCAGCACCCTAATGAGGCAAACAGGTGAGTGGGGATCTTCACACACACACACACACACACACACGCACACACACGCGCACACACACACACACGATATATCTAGAAATTCACAATGTCAAGAAACCTAAAATAGCTATAGACTGGCTTGTGAACCTGTTCATTAACAAACCCAACAGTGAGGTAAACCCAGAAAAATGGCATGATAAGGGCATCAATCAAACTAAAGAACATGTACCTCAACTTAACTAAAGAAAGTGTGATTGCTGCTGTAGTCATTATGCAAGCCAGAGTCTAGATTATTCCCTCAGAGCCTTTATGCCTTTATGTCGTTGGGTATATGGAGAGAGAGACAGAATTCAAGTAAAGTGGGCCTTTTGTTGTTCTGTAATGCGATTACCATGAAGGCTTCACTGCAGAACCTGGTTAGGCAAAATTGCAGTTTCAGCCATCATGAACTGACCAATGCGTCAGCAAACAAGAGAGATTAGCCCAAGGTTATGTCACAATTCCAATCGGTGAACTGTGGTTTAATGCATAGATTTCCATAAACCTCATGCACTGATCTCTCTCCACTGTAATTTCAGAACTTTGTTTTCAGGTTGCATAAAATTCAAGAATTGACTTGAAATGTCACAGTAACGCTCTCATCCTAACAAAAATCTTGTATTCACAGTCAATGAAGACTTCACATACAATAAATTCTTACAAAAAAAGAATGAGCTTGGCGTTAATACTTATCTATGAACTGTCTACGCACACATAAGCTATTGCAGAGTACATCATTTTATTTCATAATCAAACTATTATTAATATATCACTTTAAAGTTTTAAGACTATATCTGTAGAGATAGCAGTGATAGGAGAAATTATTTTTAAAGTTTTAGCTCCCCCTATTGGTAACAATCTTTGACAGAGGGCTGAACACTGTTTTGAATTTAATGAGGATGGAAATGAAAAGGTTTTCCTTGTTCTCGTTAAAAAAAATTCCTTGTTCCTAATATGTACTTTCAATATACTATGTAATATTATATCAGAATTTATATTTACATTACATTTATAAAATGTAACTAAAAAGTGATTAGCAATTCTTTGTATTCTTTGGGGAAAAAAAGTGACCATGTTATTGGCATTTGCCTCAAGTATATAGCTCCCTCATATCATTAATTGTCATTAATAAATAATTAATAATGGATCATTTATTTTTATACATAAAATAATATTAATAATACTTTTTTTTTTTGCTATATTGTATTCCTATTATGAATATTAGTATCACTAAATTAAAATTGCACCACATTTTTTGGTGCTTGGCAAGCTCATTTCAACAGATTTTTATCCCTTTCAACGCTCTCTCTCTCTCTCTCTCTCGCTCTCAGATTTCATTCTCATGGACCCACTCTGAGTCCATCTGGACATACACTGTGTGTGTGTGTGTGTGTGTGTGTGTGTGTGCGTGTGAGTCTGCAAACACAGAATCTCTTTATGAGGCAACCAAGAGCAACACAAGCTCAAAGGCAATTCGCTGTGTCATCACCAGCATTTAGAGCTAAAAAGGATAAAAATCAGGTGGAATAAACTTGGATTGTGCTTAAAATTATGTGTGAGAGTGTTTCATAGTTCACAATTATGCAACAGCATGTCTTAAAAGCATAAAGAGCACTTAGTCATAAAAAGGGGGCAAAAGTGGTACAGTTTTAATTTAGTGATACTATTATTAATAATATTAATAACAATTAAATAACAACAACAACAACAACAATAATAATAATAAATAAATATATATTTTTGAATTAATTTTAATTTATGTATAAAATGTTAAAATAAAATAAAATAAAATACTGTGTGACAATTAACCCTCTGTCTGACCATGCTGGTACTGAATCTGTCTCACAGCATCCTAAAGAAACTAAATAATTTTTACTAAATGCAACAAAATCTTCAGTTCACCCACTCTTCCTAGCATCTTTTTGCCTTGCAAAATCTACACTGCTACGAGTGAAGAAAAAGCAATTATATGTGGTCAATTATACTGAATCACCTTAAACAGGATTATATTTAAAATTATATCAGGAATACATCATTAAATTACTCACTTGTTCTCAAATTTCATGTTGGAGAAACAATTGTAAGACCATTTTTGATCACTCCTGACTGCATTCTTCTCAAACATCTTTAGTCAAAGACAGGTGGGCTCCTCTCCACAAAAGCATGGCTGAACTTTCTATTAACTGTTTGTTGAGTTAAACAGCCCTCGAGGCAGCCAAAAGAGCATTCTGTGATGTCTGCTGGTTGTTTGGGGTCGAATACAGAACAAATGTCAGTGTCTGCTCTGAGCTTGACCCTCAGATTCCTCAAGCCTTACAATAGTACATTTAAACTGAACAAACACTGTCAGAAACCACAACAGTCTGCCTTACAATCCAAGCTCTTCAAACACAGACAGAGCCTATATTAAACACAATGACTCTCAGAAAAGAAGACACTCAGACACTTTGAGATAAAAGTCCTGTGAATCATGCAGAGTAAGCACTACAATGACAGCTGCACAAAAATGTTCTGCTTTTCTCCTCAAGTGTGAAGTGATGACAAGCTTTGTTGTTACTGAACTGAACTGTTACTTCAATTATACAATTATGTATATTCATTTATAAGTAAATTCATGTGAAATAATTGCACACAGCTTCCATTATCTTTCTGCCACTTTAATGTTAAACATGGTGGTACCATAATACAATAACTGTAAGATCATCATGATACTGCGCATTCATATGCAAAGGTAGTTAAATGATACTTCAATGTATTTTGAAAGACTACTATTATGGCATTGCCCCAAAAAACACGGCAATACCACAGTAATTGTTTGGGAGGTGATTACGAGTGTTTAAAAAAAGCAAACCGTACCATTCTTCCTAAAACAATGGCAAAAAAGTCAAATTAGCAAGCGTAAGTACAAATTTAAGGTCCTATCTCTTTTAAATACTCACTAAAATCAAATACTTAATTTAAAAAAGTACAAAAGTAAGGTTTGATCTTTTGTAAACACTAAAGTAAAATAAAATAATATATTAAGTTACTAAATTTGACTTATGGACAAGCTTTTTTTTTTGTTTTTACATTTTTGTAAGACAACCCTCTACATTGCGAGTAAATCACTCGCATATGCGACTAAATCTTCACTCTAGGCGACTAAATGATGTCTAATATTAGCCAATGGCTAATAAATTCTCAGATTTTACTCGCCAGTGTGTGAGTTGGAGGCTGAGTATATGATTAGCACAGATATATTTTCACTCACGGAACACTCTGACTCAGCGCTTCAGAGTTTCACTCTCAGTCAAGCGATCTGTGATATTTTTCAGTTCATTTGAATGGATGCGCAGCACACCTGTGTTTGTGTATCTGGCATAACGTAAACTCTAGTGTGAAGGCGCACGACTCGCCGTCGCTTTCCCTCACTCGCGCGAAGAGAGAGAGTCTTACATAACATGCAGAATTGATGCGCTACATGT
>NW_015558623.1:1271556-1275267 GCF_001515605.1 Sinocyclocheilus anshuiensis | reverse complement strand
GCTTGACTGACTGATATTAAGAGTGTACTTTCAGATATTTAAAAAGCTGTACCATTTTACAAACATTATATATATATACTATATATATAGTATAGTATAGTATTTCAGTCTGGCGAGTAAACAAACAAAAATTACTAGCCAATGGCGATTCAATTGCCAAGCTGTCCGTAGAGGGTTGTAAGATTTTAATTTTTTGTTTCAATATAATTATTCAAGCAAGAATCAGTCATTAAATCATAATTCAGGTATAGAAATATCCCCGAAATACATTAAAATCTGCAAAGAAGGAGTGCTCTGAGTGTTTGAGGTTTCTGGAAAATAATTTGCACAATTTGCACTGACTTGTCCACTAGAGGGATCTCCTCTCCTCCCGTCTAATTCACCTCCAGTGCAATGGTTGAATCCAGCTGGCCCCGAAGGCAGGGCAAACAATCACATTCACAATCACATTCCCTCAGTCTCTTAAAAACAAGACATTGTAACAGGTCAACAGAGACCTGCTTCAACAGACAACAGCCCAACTTAAGCGCCAAAGCACATTTTTCAGTGAGCACATAAATATTTTACACTAACGGCACACCTGGCATCTAACAGCCTGTAAATCCTCACGCTCTGACAGAAACAGTTCTGTAATGTAGAGTTGGGTGCGCTTTGCTGGAAAATACACATGGCACAATGTAATATTTGCCACCATAATGCTTAAACTAACAGTGTTTGTGTTTTAACATAGATGAGGCAAAAAGACCTGAATGAAGCATGAGCATTTTTGATTGAAGCTTCACTTTTGTTCAGAAAGAGACGGCTGTGTTCAATGATACACAAATTCTTTGAGCATTTTAAGACCTTGAACCCAGACACATAAACTTTCATGGAAAAAGTATGTGAAAAAAAATATTAACATCAAGCAATCTTAATAAAAGACTTACATTTCTGTTTATTCTACATAAAACAGCAAAATGGCTTCAGATCACTTGGAAAAGACTTGACTAGGCAATGCTATAGATTATTATTTAGACTACTGTTTAAAAGTTTGGGGTTTATTTATTTTTATTTATTTATTTATTTTTATATTATTTTGGGGTTTGAAAGAATGTATTGTTTTTTAAAGAAATATCTCTTTCTCATCAAGGCTGCATTTATTTGATTTATAATACAGTAAAACAGTAATGTTGTGAAATTGTATATATTACTTAATTATATAATATATATTAATAAATAAATATATATTTAAAATTGAATTTTTTCCTGTGAAGGCAAAGCTGAATTTTCAGCAGCCATTATACTCCAGTCTTCAGTTTCACATGATCCTTCAAAAATCATTCTAATAACTACAGCCCGACCGATATGGGTTTTTCGGGGCAGATACCGATACCGATATTAGGGAGTAAACGATATATATCTATATAGTCGATATATCGGAGACAACACTTGAATGCTGCTTCCTGAACAAGAGACCTCCTTACTGAAGTGAAAGTGTTGACTGGTGTCACTATCTCGCGAACGTGACTGCGGATCTCCACCAAATTCGGGGGATCCCTTCAGCTCGAGGAGCCCTCTCGAACGCCACCCTCTGCGCGTCGGTAGCCCCCCGGGATCGCTTGATCGGTCGGCGCCGGACCGCGAATTTAGCCACCCGTAACTCCCGAACCCCGGGGGCTATCGACGCAGGGGTGGTCTCATTCGAAAGCATGGCTCTAGACGTACACTTGATTCGCGTTCGAGAGGGTTCCTCGAGCTGAAGAGATTCCCCGAATTTGGTGCGGATTCGCCGCGCCATTACGGAGATATGGCCGTTCAAAGTTTCAATGGTTTTCCACAGACTTAAGCTTTAAAGCATTTCATCCAGGTCGCCAGTAGCAAACAATGAAGCACGCTCTGCTGGACAAACTAAGTAATTACACCATTTCAAACATTTTATCCGTGTTATATGTTCTGTAAAAAAAAATGTTCATATCGGCGGCATATCCGTCGATACCGATATATCGGCGACAGGCTCATATCAGCCGATAATATCGGCAAAATGATATATCGGTCGGGCTCTACTAATAACATCTCTTTATCATCAATGCTGACAAAATTTGTGCTGCTTAATGTATTTTTGTTGAAACATACTTCTTTTTTTCAAAATGCTTTGATGAATAGAAAGTTCAACAGAACAGCATTTACTTGAAATGGAAGTCTTTTATAATCATTGTAAATGTTTTTATTGTAAATTGATTAATTTAATGCCTTCTTGAAAAAAATATTATTTGTTTTCAATAATAAATGATAAATTAATATAAATATTAAAATACTTCATTATAAATATATCCAAGACACATGAGAGACTACAAGAGTGTAAGATGTTCAAGCTTATATTTCCGTTTATTTCAGGTTTATTACATTCTTACGACTTAGCCAACTAAAGACCGGAAGCACCTGGGTTCAGGGGCTCTAGCAGGAGTGCAGCTGGAACGTTTGTGTGTATGTGTACAGTTACCCAGCCATGCCACGCCACACAAACATCTCTCTCCCATCATGCAACACAGAGACACCTTTGTCTCCAATGGAGCTTAGCACATGCAGAGCAGTTTGTGAGTTGTGAGCATGTGTATCCATATAGAAAACACATTTTTAAAAAAATCTAATTTTCCTTCATCTTTTGAAGAGTTTGAAGTACTATGAAACATACTGTACTACAAAAACTGGGTAAGAGTTCAAAACCTTCTAGCCAATGAAGAAAGACCATTTTATTGAAGCCAAGTTGCAAAAACATCTCAGTACGATGTCACGACATGAAAATATTTACACGTCCAACACCTATTCAGTGTTCAAAAACCTGGCCTGCATAGTCATTGTATTTATTAAAGAGATAGTTCACACAGAACTGATGATTCTGTCATCATTTACTCACCAAACCTGTATGACTTAGGTCTGTGAAACACAAAAGAAGATATTTTGAAAAATGTTGGTAACCAAATCGAGACTTTTCTAAAAATATCTTCTTTTATGTTCTATAGAAAGAAGTCATACAGTTTTTCCACAACATAAGGGCAAGTAAATAATAGAATTTTCATTTTTGTGTGAACTATACCTTTAAAGGGGTCATATGATGCGATTTCAAGTTTTCCTTTCTCTTTGGAGTGTTACAAGCTGATTGTGCATAGATAAGATCCCTGAAGTTGCAAAGACTAAAGTCTCAAAACCAAAGAGATATACTTTATCAAAGTTAAGACTCTGCCACGCCCCCCTAAAAGAGCTCGTTCTAACACGCCCCCACATATCTACCTCACTATGTGGAAATATTTGCATAATGCCGCCCAAATGTGCACGCAAAGAAAGAAGGCGTGGTTTCAGTAACTGCAGTTAGTGTTGAAGCAGCCATGTCAGGGAGACGCTGTGTGTTTCTAGGCGAAAGCAAAAGCACTTTATTTGTTTCAAGATATTCTGTTACACCAAATACACAAAATAATGATCTTTAAAAAAGCATCATATGACCCTTTTAAGGAAGAAGTGGGACAGAGACTATTATTTGTAAATACGAGATACAAGTAAAATGAGAGAAGTCCAACAAAGATGTGCTCTCAAGTCTCATTCACGCTTACATTCATTTCAGAACATTCAGGCACATCAGTCACAACACATCAGAACCAATGTTATTTCAGACACCATGTTTAAATATGTACTAACAAAATTTGAGAGCTACAAAGGAGGGGAAGCTTTCAGCAATCT
>NW_015558623.1:1270582-1271214 GCF_001515605.1 Sinocyclocheilus anshuiensis | reverse complement strand
CAGCAAACTATGATTTAAGGAAGTGTTTTGTCCAAAAAGACTTAAAATATAGTGCATAAGCCTCTCACATAGCCAAAGTAAGCGTCAAAATACTTTGTTTTTGTTTTTTTTCTAATTACTTAGAAAGAAGAAATGAATGCAGGTCTATAATGACATGAAGGTGAGTAAATGATAACAAAACATTAATTTCTGGATGAACTATTCCTTTAATAGGCTAAATAAAGCCATAATACCTGTTTTTCTTCTGTCTGTGTGGCATTAGCACTCAGCCGCTGCTGTTGCTGGTCTGCACAAGTGTGGGTCTGTGCATAAGTGTGTCCTACTTGCCGTATGGTGTTTGACTTGGCCCCACAGAGACAGTAAAGGTAGAGATGCACCGATTGCAATTTTTTTGGCCGATTCCGATTTCCGTTTTTTTGTTAGCGTGATCTGCCGATACCGATTTTTGATGATTCCGATTTTCTTTCTAAGAACTATAATTGACAGCATATACAAACAAAAATCTACTTTTCTTCAACGCAAAGTTTTATTTTCATAAAAAACAAGTAAAAAGTCAGTAATAAAATAAGAACACATAAAAAATTGCAAACAACAGCACAAATAAATGCAATAGAATAAAGAGAGCTCTGAAA
>NW_015558623.1:1265938-1268978 GCF_001515605.1 Sinocyclocheilus anshuiensis | reverse complement strand
GCAGGAATATTGGACTGCGGTCCCTTTAAGAGTTTATCCACGGACCCAATATACTTTTACACAACATGCATTCTCTTTCTCAACTATTTAACGTTCCAAAACTGACTGTGTTTAACTGGATACTCGCCAAGATGGGCATTTTGACATAATTTTGCATGTATTTTAATGTTTTAGCGCAGTTAGTCACACTCATTTTGGTATTTGTGGCTCTGAGACTGAGCGCGGCTTTTGCACTCCACTAATATAGATCAGTGGTGGTGCGCGCGAAGCCTGCGGGAATAACTAAAATAATGAATAATACAAGCACTATTTAACTGGAGCGAATGAGACGTGTGTGAGAGAGAAGGGGTCGTCGGAGAGAAGAGAGCGAGAATGCACGGCTGATATTATTGCCTGTGAAGCTGGTAACAAAACGGATCACCTCGGAATCGGAAAGAAGTGAGACTGACCGGCCGGTCACCGATCCGGGCCGATCGTGAGGAAAATCGGCCGATTCCGATCCCTGGCCGATTGATCGGTGCATCTCTAAGTAAAGGGAACTGAATGTGGCCACGGCAGCATGGAGTCCAGCAGCCTACAGTAAACAGCTCTTTCCCAAACTGGCCTGCCTAAACACCAGTAATCCCCACCACCTCGAAGACAGGCCATCTGTGGCATAGAAAAAACAGTGTCCACAACGACAACCAGAGCTGTGTGAGTGTTACTGCATGCTTATATGAGGAGGGAGGCTAAGTATACATGACTTAGCTTTGCTAAACTCCTCTTTCTTGGAAGAACATTGGGTACCACAGGTTCTGAAAATACCTCTGATGTGTGAGGCACTAGGATGAAGCCAAGTGCTGTGAAGTCTTCTTTGACTAACTTAAAGTCCACACATAGTGACATCACAACCTCCTTTGAGACAATTGTATTAGTAGTGCTTTCTATTACCATTATTCATACACAGGGTTAGAGATTTGAACATACCTCTAAGCCAAAGTACTAAAGTTGCAAACTAACGGCAGTAGCGACAGATCATTTCTTCCGTACTGTTATGTAGATGCGAGTGAAACGGAACGAAAAATAAAAAAAAATGTAGGGTGGGACTTGGTTCTATTCATTGGTTGTTGATTAGATGGAGGCAGATCCAATCCAACTGTGCGCTTGCAGTAAAAAGGGGATGGGTTTTAAGCAGAACTAAATTATTTGAGAAGTCTGGAATCAAGTGTACGTCTAGAAATCATTCACAATATTATCAAGATGCATTCAGAAAATAGATGGGGTGAATTTCCATTTCATTCCGACTTTAAAGTTTCACTTGTTTAGGAGAGGTATGCTATTACTTTATTGCAACCATACTTTCACCTCAAGCCAAATCAATCTAATAGACACTAAAGGAAGGAGATGACAATATCATGAAGACTTGGAGAAAACCAATGTCTGGACATCTGCATTGGAAAAAAAATACATTTTATTCATAAAATATAAAGATCTACTTCAATATTTTAGCCTAAAATGACAAGACTGCATACATCATGTTTTACATTGTAAGGCACTATATTCTCTGCAGTTTACCTATATGTTTTGCTAGGTTACATTTTAACTTGGAATAATAACTTCTCTAACTAGAAAGGCTCTGATGTTAGTCATTCCTCGCAGTGATGGAGGTTAATATGGGTAGTAACCTGACAACAGGCTACCCTCTAAACCTGAAGAGAGCCATACAATCTTAGAAATCAACCAGCGGTTGATGAGTACGATGGATTTTTATTTAGATAACATAAAATCACAACTAAAACATCACAATTCTGTCCACTTCACTGTGCTTGATGCAAACATTGAGTTCAGTAAGACACATTCTTGGCAAAGTTAAGAATTTGTGAGACAAATGTTTCTCAAAGGGAAACACTTTTTACTTGCTGTGATGATTGATCAACATTGGATAGTCCAATAATCACAAACCTTCAGCTCTTGCAACAGTCAACTCATATACATATCCATCAGCTTTGAGAGACTATATTGCAGGGGCATGGGTCAAAGGTTGGTGTGGATCATTACATGTGTGAGCACATATGAGTGTAATGAGCAAGAGGCAAAGATCAATGCCTGATCCAGATCAGTCTGTTAAGTCTTAACACAAGATTACGCCCAGTGCGCCTGCTGCGAAGGAGAGCGTAGATCTAAATCACCCCAGAGACATGAAACAGGAAATGTGTGGACACTGGACACTAATGATTCTAGTCATGCAGGCCAAATGTTCGGTCACGTGAGATAAATACAACCTTTGGGAACATTTAGGCTCAAAATGATTAGACTCATGTTAAAAGTTATCTACTCACCAGACTATGCAAACAAATTCAAGCAAGGCGAGCTACGCACTGAAGATTCATTTTTGTATTTCATTATTTTGAAAAATCCTTAGTTATAAGCAACAGTAATAGCTGTTGCACAGATATGAACATTTTTATTGACAATAAATTATAACAATAAGATATCAATCTTATATATATATATATATATATATATATATGTGTGTGTGTGTGTGTGTGTGTGTGTGTGTATGTATGTATGTGTATGTATGTATATGTATTATTTATTTTATTTGTTTTAAAATAAACAGTGATGCGTTTCAAAAATCCAAAAAAGTAAAACACATTTCTAGTTTGCTTAAATTTATTTTTTGTAAAATGAAAAATATAACTGAGAACTAATGATATCTGCCAATATAATGGCAGATATTAAATGTACATGAACTATTTATCTTCACATGAAATGTTTCTAGTTCACTTAATTTCTTTTGTAAAATGGAAAATATAGCTTGCACATATATAAGAAAGAATAAATTCCTGTTCTGCCTGCTTGCCTGGACTGATCATTGTTATTGATGATCCTCGCCTGTCCCTGACTATGATGTGATTCTCTTCGTTGTGCAGCCGCTCACCTGATATTTGATCTTCGCCCGTCAGACCATGCGTTATGGCTTTCCTGGGCTTCGTTTGCTGATCGGATTGCTCTCCCGTTTCCTGATCATAATCTGGGCTTCCTCTCCATTGTCCTCTTA
>NW_015558623.1:1262771-1265897 GCF_001515605.1 Sinocyclocheilus anshuiensis | reverse complement strand
CTGAACCAGAGCTTGGCAGCTCATCACCAGTTTACCTTTTTGTAATAAAAGTTGTTTGTTGGAGCATTTGGGTCCTTCATTGCAGAGAATCATGACAGCACCTTGATCTCTGATCAGGTCTTGAGCGCAGTTAATGCCACGACCTCCGCAATCACAGTAATCCCCCTTTACACCCATACTACAGCCGCTTCCCATCCAGCAGTGCAGAGTGAACGTCAGGTGTGCTCCAGCAGATTAGCAGTAATCTGCTTTCTAATGAAAGTTAGGGTATACAGCAGGGGTGGACCATGGGCCCCATACAGTCTTTGAAGTCAGATCAGTGTGGTGGAATAAAAGGCATTCCCCACTAATGGAGGAGATCCAGGGGGGCTGGAGTCTGACTCTAGACCTGACTCAAAGGCTGATAAGGCACGTCTGGGATTAGAAGATCCTTTTGCACCCCTTGCAACTCTTAATTTCTCTGTCTCGGTTTGCCTGTCTCTTAGCTTTTAATTGAATTAACGTCGGAACGGGCAAATTGTAAAACATTGCAAGATCTTTGATGTGCTCATAAAGACATTTCTGAATTAAGACTATTGCTTGGATGGCATCCAACATCTTTTATAAAGGTCAGTGAGAAAAAGAAAGGTTAAAGTAGAGAAAGAATATCTAAAGAAAAGGAAAATGTCAGAAAGCCAACAAGTAAAAGCCTAAGCAGAGCTCTGAGCTGGCACACAAGGTCATAGTAGCACAAAAACAGAAGGAAACCCAAGACCCTACAGAAACCACCGCCATAGAACAGACCCCATAACCAGAAGTATATCTCTGGAAATGTATACTGTAACAGTAGCACATCATCTTAAATAACCTTAAACAATCCACCAGGGATTCTAAAGAAAACACGTAAAATTCTGTCCTCCGTTCTCGTTCGCTACTTGGACTCAGGACACACACAGACATATGTGTGCTGTATTAATGCACAAACGGCTGCATTAGCCATACGTCTCGACCAATTGGTCTGTAGAAGAGATCAAGCATCAAATCTACCACCTAAAAGAGTCATCTCATTCACCGTCAAGCATGTCTACAATTAAACTCCCCTTAGCTGTTCTCTGCAGTTTTTACTTTTTCTCCTTATGAGCTTCTTCTCTCAACTGAACAACTGCCCTAAAACACCCAAAACTCACGGACATGTCTACAAGGAACAGTTCACCTCAAAATTTAAATGATTTCTGTTATTATTTACTCCTTTCAAGTTATTATAAAACCATAAGCTGTTATTCATTCTATTGAACAAAAAGGGAGAATTTTGAAGAAACTTCACACTGCTTTTTTCCAAATAATGACAGTTTATGGTGACCATGGTCTGTCAAGTTCCAAAAGAATGCTATAAAAGCACCATCAAATATTCCAAATGAGTATTATTCAAGTCTTCTGAACCCAAACAATAGTTTTATGTGACGCATAGACGAAAGTCACTCTCAAATCAGATTATTTACGCAACTCAGTATGCAGCTCCCAAATCTAATATGGCACATACTGTACGGATGCTTTGCCATCATGAAGTTTGGTCATATAACTAATGCAATTTGATGCTGTAGACTTTTTAATTTTTTTGGAGATTGTATGGTCACTATAAACTGTCATTGTATGAAAAAAGCTGAATATGAATTTGTTTCAACAAAAGAGAAGAAAGATAAAGAAGATAGGGAGCTATTAGAGCCCCGCCAAAGACATCAAGAGCCTCCCCAATGTCGTTCCACTCCACCGACGCCTTCCTCGGTTTCTGTGTTTCCCTTCACATTTACAATCTTCAATCCGCACGCTCCTGTACACTGTAAACTGCCATCTTTGTACAGAAATAGAACAGGATGGATGCTATGGACTTGTTCTTGGAAATCAGAAGTGCTGTTCTGAGCAGAGCTAGATTGAAGGCCCAGTGGAAAAACATGCAAGGAATACCAGCTGACTTAAGTTTCATGTCAATCAGTGAAGAAACTGTCCGTGAACGCTTCCCAAGCCAGCTACAGTAAAAGAGTAAAAATATTACCTGAGCTGAGACATATACTTACTTATAAGAGCTCTAAGATTTTAGTTCAAGGGAAGACTGAAATAAACGCTTTATACAATATATGCTGCATTTCAGGGATGTACAAAACTATTTTTGCAAACAAAACGATTTTTCCATTTCTTTTTACGGTTTTAAACTCCTCAACATCTTAAATTTAAAAATAGAAATAAATATCTATATATATATATATATATATATATATATATATAGTTAAACATTCTGGCCCATCACTATTGCAATACATTGACTACATAAAAAGATAAAAAAGAAAAAAAAAGTTCATATGAGTAAACAATGGCAGCAGATGTACGAAGCGGAAGCGCCTTAATCATCTTCACAATGTGCTAGGGTTGGGTACCGAAACCCGGCGCCAATATGGCACCAGTACCTATGTAACCGGTATGTACTAGAACCGAATCAGAACGCAGATTTCTGTGCCTCATTTCGGTGCCATGCCAAACTGTACACAAATTCGTGATCGCCTCAGAGTCAGTCCACTTTAAATTTCATATGAAAACGGCGGCAGATTCGTCTCCTCCCCTTCTTTCAGCGTGCTCTTCAATTCGCAGACCGTGGCAGCGCAGCGCGAGCGGACTCAAACAGAAACAGAGGACACAACACACAAGGTGCGTGTTTATCGATAGATTGTTATAATATATGTATCTGTGCAGTTCTTTGTCATAAATACAGTTTACAAAAGGTCACGAGGGAGCAATCAGTTTTACCATCTACTGTAAAGTTTCCGCTGCGTTTACCGCTCATCACAACACAGCTGTTTCCTCCAGCGAAAATCTAGCCCTTAACACATATAAACGCATATTTTATAAAACGATCATGTTGGTATTTTCATTTGAAATTGTAATATTTAATATAAAACATATTACAGTGCATGACATGTGGCATACCATACAATCATTCACAGATGCTCCTTCGTCGAATCCGCCGGCCGCGCCGTTCTCAAGCCCGTCACCTCTGCTCACTCTAGCCCTCCGGCCATTCTTTACTCTAGCCCCTGGCCTCCGCTCACTCTAGGCCGCCGTGTGTGACGCTGTGTTTCATTGTGAAAGCGAAATTAC
>NW_015558623.1:1241901-1258488 GCF_001515605.1 Sinocyclocheilus anshuiensis | reverse complement strand
ATCTTAAAGATTCCTAAATGCATCTACTTTCGGAAGGCCAAATAAAGTGCTTTTGCTTTCGCCTAGAAACACACAGCGTCTCCCTGACATGGCTGCTTCAACACTAACTGCGGTTACTGAAACCACGCCTTCTTTCTTTGCCTGCACATTTGGGCCGCATTATGCTAATATTGCCACATAGTGAGGTAGATATGTGGGGGCGTGTTAGAACTAGCCGTTTTAGGGGGGCGTGGCAGAGTCTTAACTTTGATAAAGAATATCTCTTTGGTTTTGAGACTTTAGTCTTTGCAACTTCAGGGATCTTATCTATGCACAACCAGCTTGTAACACTCCAAAGAGAAAGGAAAACTTGAAATCGCATCATATGACCCCTTTAAGGTATGAGGAATAATAATAGCAAATCTTGCCTTGGCAAATGCCACTAACAATAGGACTTTCCTCTTGATGAAGTTTGACTGTAAAGCATTAGTGTGCTGCAGTATTTGGTAGGTCTGGTTTTATGCTGGTGTTAAATGCACGCTTGTCGGCAGTACAGCAGGGGGCTGGAAGAGTATGAAGGGCACAGTGTTTGCCTTATTTGGGGATGACTGGCTATGATTAATGAAGGACACTAGCCTTTAAATAGCTGGCCGAGGGAAAATTCACTGAAAGGCATGCGCATACACAGGGGTTTTTAGGTTTTCTATTTGACTGTAAATCTTACTCTGAAATTCTTATTTGCTCTCACAGTACAATATAACATACATGCTGTGCAACATTCCACAGGATAGGACAAAAACTCAAGAGACCTTTTTATTGTCTCAACAATTTATTTCTCCTATACAACAATAAATTGACAGAGGGCAAATAAAGGCTTTAATCAAGTAGGCCTATCCTGTTACTCAGACTTTTATCCAAAGTAAAAGACCCTTTAAAGTTTCATAGGAGATCTCAAACTGCTCAGATTTGAATTCCAATGTATATATTTAATATATAAAAGACCAAATTATCCAAGCTATGCTGTCTACATTTAATTTCTAGCTCTATACTCTTATTCCATGTCAACAATTGTCTTAACTGTGCGTATTTTTATTTCTCCTGAAGAATTTCAGAAAAACATCTGAGGCAAACGATACTTTGCGCTTATGATATATTGATGCATTCAAGACTTGGGAGACATTGGAATTCTCATTGTTTTTGTGGAGCCACAAAACTTAATTTTAACAACACTGTTTAACAACAGCCAATGTAGAATCTTATATTAATTTGCAGATCTACTATTAGCATTCCAGTGTACACACTCACATTGAGGCAGGTGACTGCACATGTAATGGAGCATGTCAGCAGATGTCACATTAACAGCTAACTCTATGAGGACGATAAAGGCACTGTAACACTCTGGGTTCGGGTCAATGCAGTGACTTTAGATTACTATTGAGCTTTTTGTTCAACAGACATTAAGGTCATCAGTACTCCCTTAAACAATTGTTTTCTCTGTTAATAAAATATAGTTTTCCATAGTCAAATAATACACAAAGAGAATGTGAAGACTTTTGTAAAGGTAAAGTGCGCAACTGCAGTACTAAAAGGAACTGATTTTTTATTTTTTTCAATTTCCAAACATGCTTCCAAGCACTAATTATCCTACATCTTCCATTGTTTGTGACAGGACACAATAAAAGTAATTTAATACAGACAACAGTTCACTTTTATTTCTAAAAGAGTTTTACTAAAAACATAAAGCCAGAGAACAAACCTGAGAACAAATAGTGCACAATAAATGTGACGTTGCATCAAGCTCACTTGTAAAACCTACTGTCTGTCTGGATTTCTGTCCCACTCAACCCCCATCCACACACACACACACACACACACACACACACACACACACACACACACACACACACCAGTGACTGATGTTATAACCACAGGGTTCTGTTTTAATCCTTGCCGTCATCTTCAAAGACAGATTAGGGGTCTCGTAATGAAGAGACAGAGACAGAGTGAGATCGAGACAGAGACAAAGACAGATAGAAAAGCTAATGAGCAGTTTATATGTTCTCTAGTTATACTATGACTGAACTGACTGAACTCTTTGGCTGCATATCAACAGTATTCCTCACGTGAGAACACAGATGGACAAAAACACGCAAAATAGTCTTTATACTATTTATACTTGATACTATTGTACTTGCATGTACTTGTATACTAAATACAAGAACATGCAACTGTGGTATTAAGAACAGTAATTATGATGGTAATTTACACCAAATTGTTGAAGTATTGTAAATGCCAAATACTTCAATATTAGAATCAGAATTAGAATCATAATCAGAAAGGGCTTTATTGCCAAGTGTGTTTGCACAAAGGAATTTGTCTTGGTGACAGGAGCTTCCAGTGCAAAGAAAAAGTATAAAGTACAGATATAACTGTCTGTATTACTTACGATTACTAGATATGCAATGATAAAAAAAATAAAATAATTTATAGAGACTCATAAAAAGCAATTTCTAGCCAATGCAAATTTTTATAATAAAATATAGCTAGATGTATATTGACACAAAAAAGATGAATATAATATAATATAATATAAATATATTTTTATTTATAAATACACTTTTTAAATATTAGAATCTCAACATCCCTCTTCTCCGACTTTTTCCCCTACTTCACTTGTAGGTGTGTCTGTCTCTTCACTTGTCACTGTCAATTACACCCTGCACAGGTCCGTGAATGTGTGGCAGTCATCGGCGTGCAGGGGAGACCCGCACGAACCACAGTAACGGCGTGGCATATGCAACAACGCTCTTTTAGTATCGCCGGATGGCGGCAGGGGAAACGGACCGGAACTGCTGCGTCACTGAAGCGGCAGAGAAGCAGGTCAGCCGTGCTAAGAGGTCCTGATTCCAGCTGCGAAAGCGTGTCAACGGTGAGCGGCTTCGGATCAGCAAACCAATGGCCGTGCAGTTTCACTGCGTGAATGAAAAAAGGCTTCAGTACAGGAGAAAAAAGGCTTTTTCCCATATGTGTCTAGCAAGACGCTGTACGAGTGTAGTATCGAAAGGGAACTAGTTATTATGTCCAGACATGAAGTGAAAATTTCAAATTGCAAAGAAAGCTTCAGCTAAAATTAAAAATTGTGTATAATCATGCCAAGATGCCCACCAAGCGATAAAAGTCTTTTAACATGACAAATCCAAGTCAATTTAAATAGATGTCTCCCAGCCTTTATGGGATTCGTGTTTTACTTCAAAGTACACTTTCCGAAGTGTTTGTTTACTTGCCATTTCTCATTTCCTACGGCACCATCCTGTTGTCACTGTGCCACTATCTCTTCTATAATTGTACGTTATTATATAGACGAGATAAAGGTGAGTGAAGTAGCGACAGTGCCTCTTGCGTAAACATTTGGATGTGATTTTTGCCTCTTATCTAACCTTTGCTGTTTGCTCTCTTTTCGCTCTCTCATGATCTCGCAGCGTGAGCGTGTGTGTTTTGGAGCACAGAGGGGGCCTGGCTCTAGCCTGGTCTTAAGACTCAGGCTTTCAATTTGGCCAGGGCTGTAGAGACACGCACTCTGCTTGCTGTGTGTGCGTGTTTTGTTTTGTTATGTTTGTCATACCTTCTCATATAACACACTACAACCCCCCACAAAGCCATGAGACCCCCCTACCCCACACATACTAGTAATAGCACAGTCATGCACAACAAAACATCAACAGTTTCAACTGCGCAGCGGGTAATAATTGTGCTGTGTGCGTTAGGGATTGAAAAATGAGAGCTGTTAAAGTCAAACCGGACAGCTGCGCATCCAAAGACTGTTTCTGATTTTCTATCCATCCAATATTTCTTAGATTTGACTGTTCTTTGGGATTGGGAATGTGGTCTGCCAATAGTTTAACAAGGTTTTGTTGTCTATTTATAAACAGCCATAATAGTATAATCACTTAGTCGGGTGGTTAAACGGATGATGTGACGCAATATTAAACTTCCCCCCATAACATCTCTCCGTTAAAACCTGAAATGCTGAAAAACAATGGAAAACTTTTTATGCGTATGACATGGAAAGCCAAACGCTGGTGTAATTTTGTGATTCGGTAACGTTGTCAAACGTCATATGGAGGCTCTGCTCTGCTTACAGTAGGTAAGAGAAGAAGAGATATCCAGCGATGTGATAAAAGTCTTTTTAGGAGCTCAGCGGCATGTTAGCCGCATACAAGCACATACTAAACATAGCCCAGAAGTCTCTCTCTCTCACTCTACTGACTCCCTCAAATGTGGGACTGTTTAACTGTCCTGATGAGCTCAGTCTGTTTCAATACCCCCTCCGCTTGAGAAAGTAACAAACACACACACACACACACACACACACACACACACATTTACTTAGATGACTGGACTGTGCATTAGTTTTTAGTATAAATAAGACACCCTCAGTATTTTGCATAATAATTTTGCATTTCCATGGACATTACTGACGAAGATCTACTCAGATGCATCTACTCAGATCTGCCATCTGTGACTTAGAGCCTATCATCTGATTCATAAAAAGGCCATGTGACTAATCAGTCTGGAACCACAGAAAAATAATGTCATGACAATGCAAATTGGCTGATGGCCACAAGAATGCTCACAGTCCCAAGTTCTTAAAGGGGTCATATGATGCTTTTTTAAAGATCATTATTTTGTGTATTTGGTGTAACAGAATATGTTGACATGCTTTAATGTTAAAAAAACAAAATATTTTTCAAATACTGTTCATTATTGTAGGTCCTCTATGCCCCGCATCCCCACACACACACGATGCGCAAAACTCCGCATTTGAACAGTCAATAGCAAATACTTAAACTAATAACAAAACAGTAGCTGATTCAGAAGCGCCAGATTGTGGCCGTTTCGTGAACCTCCTCTCCTAGGTTCACGAAACGGTCGTCCATAAAATGCATTGCTGCTCTGTTGTAAGTCATCTTAAAGATTCCTAAATGCATCTACTTTCGGAAGGCCAAATAAAGTGCTTTTGCTTTCGCCTAGAAACACACAGCGTCTCCCTGACATGGCTGCTTCAACACTAACTGCGGTTACTGAAACCACGCCTTCTTTCTTTGCGTGAACATTTGGGCGGCATTATGCAAATATTTCCACATAGTGAGGTAGATATGTGGGGGCGTGTTAGAACGAGCCGTTTTAGGGGGGCGTGGCAGAGTCTTAACTTTGATAAAGAATATCTCTTTGGTTTTGAGACTTTAGTCTTTGCAACTTCAGGGATCTTATCTATGCACAATCAGCTTGTAACACTCCAAAGAGAAAGGAAAACTTGAAATCGCATCATATGACCCCTTTAAGCTTCCACAGAAGACAAAAAATTTAAAAAATATAAAAATAAATAAATAAATAAAAGCGCTGGTAAAGTATAGTTTCTTTTATAATGGAATTATAATATTAAAAATAAATTTAGATTATACAAAAATACAATCATAAAATCATTTCTTGTTAATATGATAAATATAATATTATTACTATAACATTATTAAATATATGTTATAATATAAAACCAAACAAAGCGAATTATAAATAGCAGTCAATGGTGAAAGATGCTTTTTATAACCAGATGCAGTGTTTCAGTCACAGTCTTACACTCTATGTGTGGCGGCATATATATACTGTATATATATATATATATATATATATATTAGGGGTGTAACGGTACGCGTATCATGTACCAAACGGTTTATGGGCAAATTCCAAATGGAAGTGATCATTCCTATACCCTTGGAGTGGGGACTTTGGAGTAAGCAGGGCACGTGCGTGCGATTATGTAGTCCTTTGAAATGCATTTGGCAAAGCGAGCGATGTAATTCACGTGCGTGCCATTATGTAGTCGTTTGGAATGCACTTGGCAAAGGGAGCAACATAATTTCCTCATTATCTTCAGCTGGCATGTTCCCGTGACAACGCAGCATGGTGTCCGTCAGCAGATTCGCTGATGGACACCGGCATAAAAAAATATATATTTTATATTATAAAAAGTTTTATATATATTATTTGTATATATTATATAGCATATTTTAAAAACTTTTTTTTAATATTTAAAATATAAAATGTATGTTTATTTGCAACTGTTATGCTAACAACAATAAAAAGACATTTATGACATTAAAACAGCGACATCTGCTGACGGACACTTTGCTGTGTTGTCACGGGAACATCCCAGCTGAAGATAATGAGGAAATTACATTGCTCCCTTTGCCAAGTGCATTCCAAACATCAAATAAGCGCTGCGCTCACAAACGCTACTTTATCAGGCATTATAGGAAAGATGAAATGAAAATGACATCAAAGCTTTTCTGACGACAATCAGTTCCCTTCAAAGATACATTCATATAAAAACACCCATGCCGCATTTTGATTTTGAAACATGCAGTGCTCATGTTTATTCAACAAAGTCAAAGGGTCCAATACTGCTTAGTAAATGCCTTGGTCTAACCTTAAGACGCTTCTATGCTTACATAAGTAACATCCAACATCGCCTTAACAATGAGGTAAGTAAACAAGGAAAATGAAAACATTACAATGCGTTTAGGTTATGGTGAATATTTGTTAGAGAACTCCTTTGGGTCCTGTACCTAAAAAATGGATCGAGACAAGGTAACTGCCGGCAGAAAACGAGGAAAAATCTCACGTCTCAATAGTCAATGTTCAAAAAAAAAAAATTAAAAAAAGGAGAGCGTGAAACCACAAAGCCTCCAGCTAACGTTCGTGCCCAAAAAAAAAAAAAAAACCTGGTGAGAGAGTACTGGGGATGCTGTTTCTTTTGAACGAATGAGAAAAATGGAGGTGGGTGAGGAGGAGACGATGATTAAAAAGAGGAAAGGGAGAAAGAGAAAACGAGGGATGAAGACTCTGACAGCAGTTCTCTGTGAGTGTCTGTGCGTGGCTCGTGCCAAAAAAAACAAGGCCCGAGCAAGGTTGGGAATCTGATTTCAGCCGAGAGCTGCGGCAGGAAACACTGCTCCTCCAGAGGGAGGGGTGCAGATCCACAGCCATGGCGCACTCCCAAAATCTACTCTCCCAAAACACCTCCACTTCTTCTTCTCTCAAAAGCCTCTATGTATCTCCTTCATTCCCATTCTCTCCAGGTCAGGACCACAGTCCATCAACCAGTCTCTGCATCTTCCCAAACTTTCCAGGTCTAGGGTTCAGGCCAAAAAAGCTTTGTCTGGGAGGTATCACATTTCACACTTGCGCTTGCCTACAGGGGTGAAGGGCAATGAAAACCAGGTCCCACATGTCACGAGAAGGTCGTTTTGGTTAAATCTAGCATTGCTAGCAAAGGGCCATTATCTCCATCTGGATCACATAACCAGCACCGGCTGACTACATAATGAAGGGTTAGAAATGATCAAGCCACTCTGATGGATACAAGAGAGCTAGATTCACACGCTGGCTAAAGGAGCAATCTGAAAAGGATGTCCGCTTTCCGTGGTCATAATGATGCCAGATGTGGCCAATCAAGTCCGTAGACTGTTGTGGCCCAGCATTCAGCTGCAAATACAGCTGTGCTGATCCTTCTCATTTTTCCCCCCAAACTCCTCCCTCCATCTCTTCCGTTCAGTCCTTGCCTGTGCTTTTCAGGTCTGTCCAAGCAGTCAGTTAACAAAAGATCCTATTCGGACAATGGATTTGAGTAAAATGTGGCCATTATGGTGAATTTATGTGTGCTCTGGAACGGCAGATTTGGTGGGGAGGGATCACTGGTGCTTATCACTTTTGCAGACTACAGGGAAATAGAGCTATAAAACTAACCTGCCTCCGATTACCGCCATTCCAAAGCAGGACGGAGGACCTAAAAACAGTGTGACATTGATGAGGTGAAGAAGACATCTGTCCAAAAGGAAACGGATCAAATGTCCCCAGAAAGAATCCTGTTGACACTTGTAAATATCTCGTCGCACAGCATATCATAGGCAATATTCATTTCTTGAACACTGGAAAATGTTCACACATTTGGTCCACATGGGTTGTGTGTCCTTTGGCTACGATATGCAGTAGCTGAGGAGGGCAAGCCCAGGAATAAAAGATAATACTCATTACTATAATTGAACTGGCTTTCAAAGACAACCTTTCATAGAACCGCCATCAAAAATGTGGAAGAATTGTATCTTTTAGGGGTACAACAGCTTGACACTGGGACAGTACATTCAAAGAGATGTCTATGTACATTTTACTGCTTGCAGGGGTAGATAAGGTAAAAAAGGTACCCTTAGGTACAAAGGTGACAAAGTGACATTTTTGCACATTTCTGACAGCGTAACAATGTCCTTTGCAGAAAACGGTCTTAACTATGCGTCTGAGACATTTCTCACATATTTTCCCATGAGAGCTGACGCGCTCACACAGGGGCTGCACAAGAGCGTCTCTGTTCGGGGCCTCTGTGAGGAGCTAGGGTCTGCTAGACTCCAGGCTACTATGAATGTGGACATTTAAAAAAAAAACTATTCACAGACTTGGCCATAATTAAAACCCCATGTCACAAGCAGCAGGCTGGGGCTTTGCAGCAGCCTGCCGCTGGTGAGGAACACGTGTTGTAAACAAACACAAGAACCCGAGTCAAAAAGCCATTGAGCTAGGGTCTGCTAACCACATAGAAGCTCAGGGTTCAGAAAAGTGACAGACGCAACATGTGGACGCTCTGCTTTTCGCATTATACCATCGTTAAGCCCTTCCCAGAAGAAGCACTTTTCTAAACTTTCCGAAAACAGCTGTAGTTAAGCATGTGTGCAGATGTGTTCCAAGTCAAAGCGATTGGATTCGTTGGATTTGTTAGACATGTCAGAAGCGCAGGCCCACCGAAGACATGCCAGTGACCGAGGTCGGCTAATAATAAAATCTGTTAATGAGCAGTCAGCAGGCTTCTCAGATGTTCATGAGCATCAGCCATGCCAAAAGACTGAACCGTATCATTGGTGGTTATCAGCATAAATCTACAAAGTAAGGCATGCACGTAGATAAAATTACACAGCATGCCAGTGTGCCCTCTTCAACCGTATTGCTTTCTAGTATTGGTGACGGCTACTGGGAGACCTGAGGGTAAAGTAGCTTGTTTTCCATGACAAGACCAGAAGCCTGATAAATTACACATCTCAGAATCTTGATATGTTAATGTGGATAAAATTTTGTGCATGCCAGCGGGGAATCAAGATGCATGACGGCACTGACAAATCTAGTGCAACACATCATAGGTTAGATTGAACAAATATCAAGCTCATTTTGAACACTGATGCTCATGGGAACTGGTCCTAGCAAGCTAGCCTTACATCAAACCATAGTTAATCTCTTTTAGTTAGGAACAGGTTATTAACGTGTGGACTAAAAAGCAGTTGAATGTAATTAAATAAATTAAAATGTAATTAAAGTATTTATGTATTTTTGTATCTTGGATTGACTCGAAGTATACAGGTAGAAGAAAACAAGTTAAACTAGAATCCTTGAAGTATCCCTGGAAATATTTTGTCTTAAATACAACCTTGTAAACAGAATTTTTAAGGATGAGAATTTATATGCAACAATTAATGAAATTATTTCAGACTCGACTCGGACTCGTGATAAAAGACTCCAGACTTGACTCTGACTCCAGCTTAAAGACTCAAGACTTGACTTCGGACTTCAGATGAAAGACTTGAAGACATGTCTGCAATGGACACTGCTACAGTGGGGGGTTCAAAAGTTTGAAATGCAACAGCAACAAGAGAAAACGCAGAGGGAGAAACGAAATGTCAGTGTCTGTAGAACACTGACCTGTGGGCCCACCTTGTAACCTCAGTTCAAATGTCATCTCTATTCAAACATCTCAAGAACATGACAGACAACATAGTTAGGCCTTGTTCAGACGGGCAAAAAAAATCACTTCTGTTGTCAAGTGCCCTTGCACTCCAAACAGGAAAAGAAAGTAAAAAAAAAAGTGATTTTCACAAGGCCGATCCAATGTTCTTCCTCCCGGTTTAATATATTTAGTTAATATATTTACTCTGATAAAGTACCTAAACTAAAACAAGATGGCATTTCAAACATCCAACCATGTATCCTCCTCTCTACCCATCTATCAATCCATCGCCTATTTTTCATCACACTGCAATCAAGATTTTAAGCCAATTTTCGTTTAATTTTTTTCATGTTAGTTTTGACAAACTTTGCTCTTCTACTTGTTAATTAGCCTCATGAATTTTTGATTCATTATAATTCTATTGGATTAAATGTGAAATTTAATTTGAAAGGCATTCTCAAACAAGTTCTGAATGGCTCACATGTCTGGTTTTCAGATTTGCATACTGCGGTCATGAAAAACATTATCATTGGCGCAACATGCATGGATATACTAGCAAAAGTGATTGCAATATGAACAGGAAAAAAAAATGGATAGAAAAAAGAAAAAGAAAAACACAAATCTGATTTTTTTACAGCTGTAAACTCAACCAAATCAACTGTAAGTGTTCCTGAATGTAGGTCAAGAAACAGAGCAACAATAACACAAACGAATGTAAACATAAAAATGATTTCATGGATAATACGGAATGCATCCTCTGACCCGGGTTAGGTTAAAATAGCATGTAATTCATATAAAACACGTAGCTGGGTGAAGTGGTCGGTCAGTTTCTAAGTGTCCAAGTGTCCAAGCTTCAAACACAGAGGCCACCCACCAGAAAAGGATGGAATAAATGATGTTAATGTACCTACAGCAAAGCAAAAAATAAGATCATCTGCTTCTTCTATTAAAAATGACTCTGCCTCTAAGCAAAGAGCTGCCTTAGCTCCAGCTGGACGTAAACTACTGCAGTCATAACTCAGGCCTTCCACTGAGCCTGGCAAAGTAGGACCACATGAGATGTCAACCCAGCAGATACGTAAATCAGAAAAGTGAAAATCGTTAAATAAGAAAAAAAAAGTCTGAATATTACATTTACATGTTATGTTTCCAGTCCATGCTGTGACTGCTTGCAACAGACGGAGCGGAGGCTGGTCTGCTAATGAAATTAAAGGCAGTAATCTGTGCGTGTGAAGTAGTTGACTGTAGTTCGATGCTTCATGTTCTTTTCCTCACACTGATGGCACTGATTTATTTAGGGGTTTCTGAAGGGGGAATGGGTGAATTTTTGTGTGAATCTAAATCACACCTGTAACAGCAGTTGCTAATTGGGAAAACAGAAATGGATGCTATTTTTTTCTAACCGTGTACAGCTTTGTGGTCAGGCTGAAGGTCCCAAACATTATGCCAAATGTGGAGGAATTACATATTGAAGATGATTGGACTATTCTCATCTGGTCCATGAACAGTCAAATACAGTAATAGAGAGCTAAATAACAAACACAATTATATAACATTAAATATTACATTTATAAATGTTTCAAAATGTATTAATATTTAAAAATGTAAAGATTTTAAAAATACAAACCTAAAAAGGTAAAATAAATAATTCTTTGAACAAATTCAGTCTCTGGACTTTTTGATGTGCTTCTAGAAATGTATTCAGTAAATATGCACTCACTGAATACATTTTTTTATTCACATTTTGCGGTTTTTAAAAATATGTGGATGGAAACTAGACTACAGTAATAAAAAAGAAGCGCATACTTAGATAAAATATTGTCTAAAACACAAGACACAAGTAATATAAAAAAAGCCATTTTTGTTAGCTCACAAATAACTACATTAAGGAAACTTCTAGGCCTATGTCAGGGCCTAGCCAACATAGAAATCACACTTTTCCAGTTCAAGTACTTCATGGTGTCTTACAGCCTTTTGTGTGACTTACAGCCACTTGCCTGGGTCCCACCTCCAGCACTAAGTGGGCAGCATGTGTTGGTAATTTGCAGGCAGTTGATGTTTATTAGTGCAGGCATGACATCTCTGGACCTCAGCTGTTATTGTGTACAAGGAGAGAAGCCCCTCTCAATTAGCTGCAGCATGTTAACAAATTAAGGTTTACAAGACCTCCAGGAACACCTAAGGCTTTGGAGAGAATAATGGGGGTAGAGGAGTTTTAATCAACTCGAAGAATCTGAAAGTCCATCATCTTCTAAAAAGAAGCTGCTGCTGCTGGTGATCTAAAATATCAGTTTCTGATAAACTTCACTAATACCTGCAAATTATTAAGCTGAAATAATGACTAACAAATGTCAGACCACCTATGAGTGATTCCCATGTTGTTTTCATTGCTCTAGGCTCAAACCTCTTGAAAGTGAATGAGGTTTGATTCCTAAGAGAGATAGATTGTCTTCATGAAAGCTCAGTTCCCACTCCCTCTGTTTAGATGTGATAATGTCACATTAAGTCATTTGAAGCTGAGCCCCTCGGCTTTGCAACTGTACGTTGGCACATAATCCCTCTAGTTTTTTGGTCTATTTGTATGATAAGAGCCTAATTTAATAAATCGGACTTGACATGTCGAGTGCTTATGCGGAAGTTTTACACTTGATGGCTCGAAACATTTCCGTTTGCTTCATTTTCCATCCAGCTGTTTGCATGAGTGTGCGCTTGCAGCAAGGGTCATGAGAACCTGCGTTTGTGGCAGAACATCAAACGGACTTGCTACGTCCCATTGGGGCCAGGCTTGGCTCTGAAGTGGACCCAGCCCCACTAGGCTTTCCCTTCCCCTCAAACCACTTCCTCTTTGACTAGGAGAACCTCTGCCCAGTCCATAGAGACAAGACTCAATGACATCTCCATGCTTAACGCCCAAGATTTTGCTTTACACCAATAACATTTATCTTTTTTTCTCTTGCTCCAAGTCTCTGTGGCCAGTTCACAGCTGAGATATGAGCAAGAATCATAGGTCAGCAAGTTACCCCTTCATCCCCCAATCTCCCTCCCTCTGTCACTGGCACTCAGGCCTCTTCTGATAGACAGATAGCATAAAGGTCATCCTCAGAGAAAAGAGGCTCCGGGCAAGAATGCAAAGTATGACCCTTTTTTGAGCTGTCGGACAGAGAGGCTATCTGTGAATCAACACATGGCTGGCACAAGGGCCTATGTGTCTGACCTGTCATGCGTCTGGCCTGCTAAAGACATCTGATGTGGTGTAAGGGGCCCACCATCTTCCATAAAGGTGGAAGAGTGTTCAGTTAGGGACTTGTGATGTGAGTCTAATTTTCCACAGTTTGGTCTGAGCCATTTATGTAAGCAAATTTTGCAACTTTTAATCCTACCAGAGGCAACAAACAATAATAAATACGAGACAACAAAGGAAAAAGGAATCAAATCTCATACTCAAAAGGAAATATAGCCTGACTATATATAAGCTGTTTAGCAATCTGCTTTGACCAAATACTCCTGCTCATTACTAATTAGAATTATTAACTGGATTTTCACACTAAGGGAAGTGGAGAGTGGTGCTTACCCATGAAAAACTTGCTTGCACGATGCTAGGGTGTTGAAGGTGGTTCTGAGTACTACTACTTGCAAGGAAAAGAAAAGTAACAGTCCACCGAACAACAAATGTACACACTTGCATTAATTCCTCCAATTTTCCATTTGCAATGCTCAAGGCACCAAATGACAAAGTCATTTTGCAGTAACTCTATTGGATTTACCTTACAACAACTCAAAAACAAACCCTTGTAATATGAGAAGCACAGCTGTGTGGGGAAATGTTAGTACTGTGCCAGGTGTTCTTGTGCCAAAATAGTGGGGAAAAAAACAGCATAAATCAGCATTTTCCTTTGTAGGAGATACATTAGTAATATCTAAATGTAAACCACATAATTCACTAAAAATGTATTGCAACTGCTGATTTATGTGCTGTTTATGTGCACATAAATGTACAGAGTGCCACCAGATTCACTATAGGGATTATGCAAATCAGGTAAAGGCAACAACAACAACAACAACAGTCATCTACCTGAACTGGCTCTTTAAATGGCTACAAAATGCCTGTCTATACCGTGCATGTCTTCTCCATAATTTGATAATAATTTTATGAATTTCTAATACCATGACCACTATATATTTCATCACACATAAACAACAAAATTATGCCTGCTTGCTCCAGGCAATAGCCCCTCCTACACAGTAATACCAGTAAATTGCCGTAAAATTAACGGAATGACTTTACTGGTAAATACAAAAAATGCACAGTTAACACAGGCAACGACTTTCCATTTTTTCTTTACCAGTAAAGAACCATTCACACTTTCAAATTACTGGAAAATTATGTGACATTAACCAGAAATGACCTCTAAATGGCTGCACCTACCGGTGTTGTGTTTGTAAACATGGAGGGTTAAACGCGGTCAGTGTTTTTGTTGATGTTTTCATTTTTGTGTCAAACGTTCACATTCATGCAGCTGCTTTTGGCCCAGAGACATTGTATTATTAGACGACTTCAAACCGAACTACACAGCGCAGAGTAAATGCGTCATCTGTGTCAGAATGTTATTATTGGACCAGAGCCGTTGAATTTTGAATTTCAATGGCTCTGGATTGGCCCAGAGTAGACGTCTTATGTCAGAGCGTTCTGAACTTGTACGTGCTCATACTGGTAATCTTCATTCTGCATTCACACGGAGCAGATTACTGGTAATTTACTGGTAACGTTACAGCTTCTCATTCATTCCAGCAATTTACCGGTATTTTTGAAAAGGTCCTGTTCACACATGATCTCTTAACAGTAATTTACTGGTAATTTACCAGTAAAGTCTGTATGTGTGAAAGGGGCTATTGAGTTTAGTGAAAAAAGGCAAAAACTATAATGAGCCTAATTTACATAGAAAAGAGGAGTGTTCGTGATAAAATGAAAAGCAAAGCACGGCTGAGGAGAATGCTGGGCTGGAGTTCAGTAGAGGCTGGAGCGGGACATCTGGTGTGATTATGATGATTTATCCAGCTCTGAGCAGCTTTAACCCTCACTGTGATTCAATCACACCCTTTGTGTTCCATTATAAGGTTCAACGTGCTACATTTTGATGTGGGTTTTTGCATGTGGTGATGTCTTTAGAGATACACATCTGACAGTAATGAAACAACTGGAGGGAATTCTTGTGCTTCACTAAAAGCTGAAGGACAAAGGCATATTTAGATCATGATTAACAGTTGAAACAAGGACAGAGAGAGAGAGATGCAAAAAGAGATTAATCAAACTGTTTATGCAGCACACAGCTTTGTGCAACAAAACTAAAACAAAGACTTGATATTCTAAAAATAAATCGGAGAAATAACACTCAATATTACTCCTTTCTAAAATAGTAACAAATAGTTTAATTATACATGAGCTGCACACATGAATACCTATTAGCTACAAAGAAAACAGATGCCCAGAAGAAACTCCAAGGTCACCACTAAGAGGACTAACTTGCCTTACAGGGACTTTGGTCTTACCCTCTTTCTTGACTTCAAGCCAAAGATTTGAAAAGTGACCATGACACTTGCTTTTTGCTTTTCCTTTCTCCCCTTTGCCTCTATTCTTGTGGTTCTCCTCCATCCACTTTCAAGAAAAGTTGCCCTGTTGGCAGTTTGACTCATCGTTTACCCAACGATGAGAAAGTATTTCTAGTCACTTTTTCCATTGTTCAGTTTGGTTCCCTGAATGACTTTCCCATCAATTTCACAAGTCTGACCAAACCACAAGGTTTCATCACAATCCTGTAGGAAGGTAAACAAGCATTAGCAAGTGACAACATATGATATATCAGGATAAAAAAAGAGAAAAAATGACTTTTTTTCTCTAATTTAAAACATTAATTTTTAATTGTGTGATTAGTTACAATGGCATTTTGGCCAGTACCTTGTGGTCTAGTTAGACTTTGGACAGCAACTGTACATGGTGACTTTCAGTGTGGATCAGCATCAATGCTCAACACTCTCACACAGGAAATGGAATGAAATGAAAGGGTTTTGCAACACTAGGGTCCTGAGACACATCCATCTGTGGTAAGTATGTAAGGATTCACTCAATTCACGATGCAAAACAATTCACGATAGTGATTTCACAATGCAATTTTAACACTTTTTTTTTTTAACAAAATGAGAGTGTCATTTCATTATTTCTCAGACAAAATGCTGCACATTTCTTTGTGAAACTGAAATGTCACATAAATTTAAACTGAAATTTTAAAACAAATCCCAAATTTTAAAAATACATAGTACAAATAAAAGAAATCACCCATCATATAAACAAACTAAGGCTTTGCCTGTACTCTTTCCATTTAAAATTTGAGGCAACCACTGTATTATAATCATGATCCAACAAAGATGCTGCATCAATGCAGCATGAACAGTTTTTGATTTAAATTAGATTCTATAATTTCAAAATTTAAAGCAAAAACAGAATGGTCTGACTTTTACGGTGGCCGAGAAGTGCAAAACAAATCACAATTCTGAAAACAAAGTAACAAATTACAAACGCAAATGCAAGTCTAAAAAACAAAATAATTCAGAAAACACAACAACAATTCAGAAAATATTATAACAAGTCAGAAAACACAATGACAAATCAGACAAACCGGAAGAGGTAGGTATAGTTTGAGACAGCGCCATTGGTTTGGGATTACTCACCGCTGACTGGACGAGACACCTGTCAATTATACGATCGACCCGGGTTCGAGCATGCCTTTTGCCGA
>NW_015558623.1:1223821-1241817 GCF_001515605.1 Sinocyclocheilus anshuiensis | reverse complement strand
GTTTGTCTGATTAGGTAGGTATAGTTTGAGACAGCGCCATTGGTTTGGGATTACTCACCGCTGACTGGACGAGACACCTGTCAATTATACGATCGACCCGGGTTCGAGCATGCCTTTTGCCGAACTTTTTTTTCCTCCCTTTTCAAATCTCGTATTAGCAATGGATTCTATTTACACTAAGTGAAAATAGCAGGATCTTTAGCAATATGCTATTTACACTAAGTGAAAATACCTATTTACAGCATGTTAAAATAGCAGGATTTCTTTTCGGATTTGTTGTTGTGTTTTCTGACTTGTTAATTTGTTTTCTGAATTGTTGTTGTGTTTTCTGAATTATTTTGTTTTTTAGACTTGCATTTGCGTTTGTAATTTGTTATTTTGTTTTCAGAATTGTGATTTGCTTTGCACTTCTCGGCCACCGTAGACTTTAGCTTTGTGAAACATAAAACATCTGAACGAAAACAAAAACAGCAGACGGGCTGAATGAGAACACAAATTCACTCTCAGGTGGCACTTATGGAACAGCGGCTATATAGCGTTCCATTGGTTACCACTGTAAACAAAGCAGCACTGTGCTTATAAACACTACTTTAATATGCATTATACAGAGGCAAGATGAAAATAAAATACAATCTGAACTTTTCTGAAGACAGTCAGTTCCCTTCAGAGATACATTCATTTAAACCCCCAACTGTATCTCGATTAATTTAACATCTCAACCGACTTGAAGCGTCACATATTTTTACTGAATTTCAACCAGCTCGGGGTGCATCATTATATCCCTAATATGTGGTAACTTTTTTTTATGTTTTTGAAAGAATTCTGTTATTCTCATCACAGCTTCATTTATTTGATTAAAATGCAGTAAAACGCTAATACTGAGAAATATTACTACAACTATTTTCTATTTTAATATATTTTAAAATGTAATTTATTCCTGTGATGCAAAGCTGAATTTTCAGCAGTCATTACTCCAGTCTTCAGTGTCATATGATCTTTCAGAAATCATTCTAATATGCTGATTTGGTGTTTCCTTATTCTTATCAATGTTGAAAATAGGTTTCAGTTTTTTTTTTTAAATGAGTGTAAAGTTCAAAAGAACAGCTTCTGATCAATTAAAAAAAATGGTGCAGAACACAAGTTCTGTGTATATTTGCACTGGCCTGCTGTACATGTAAATTTAACGTACATTTCATTAATGAACTATTTTGATTATTTGTTGTCGGTAGAACATTACATTTCACAGAAAGGGAGGAGAGAAAGAAAAAAGGATGAAAAAAGCCAAAAAGAAATTGTTTCAATGTTGCATATCTTAACACTTGCATTGCCCAATCCTCTGTTTAATAAATCCCATATTACAAGCTGATAAACATCCTCTGATTTTTTAGTGCACATTGCTCTGATATAATGTCTTTAAATAAATCTACTACACATGATTTCACCTTTCGCCAATATGCGGAAAGCACAAGACAAATTTCTGACAAGTTTAATGTACTGAGCTACTCACCAGCAGCAGTTCAGGGGCTTTAATAAGCTTTGTTTCATCTCATTGTTGCTAAGGAATATTCTGCCTCATTAGGTACAAGTCTATGCCTTAGGTCCTTCACAATGGAGAGAAAGTTTAATTGTGTTTGTGTGTGTAAATGTGTTTAATTAATGAAATCCCTCCAAATGATCCCGATGTCAGTATGTTGTAACTGGTTCACTGGCCCTTCTATCCCAAAGGCTTGTTTGCTTCATCTTTGCTTGTTCCCAACTCATCTCCCCTCTATTTCCATTCTTGTGAGCGCCCAGAGATCTGCAGCTTTGGGACCTGTGTGTTCATCAACCCGAGATCTGTCTATTAGCATGTCTGTGGTATGAACGAGGAATGAAGGAATCATAGGGAGGGATATAAAAAGAAGCACTTACAAGGACTTAATTGAGTCAGAACGTCATGTGTTTTCAGCTGCTGCTACTAAAATCTGGCTAGACTGTTTCTATGCTAACAGAATGAAAGTGAATAATACAAAGTAAAAAGAAAAAAAAGAAAAAGAAAGAAAAAAATATATATATAACAGATATACACTGTATATACAAATATATTAATTATATTAATCTTTTTTTAATTATTAGTTTTTATTTAAATTTTATGGCCAATAACAAATAAATAGCCAATATTAAAATTATGTACCATTTTTCCAGAATAAATAAAAAATAAAACTATAAAAAAATAAAATCAGTCAAAATTAACATTTTTTAAATATTTAAAATTTAATATTAATTTCCGATTATAAATATTAATTTGCTTAAAAAACTTTAACAGTGTAAAATTATTAGTGTTTTTAAATAACTTAAGCTATGACTGCAAAGGCAGTGCAATTTAAACATAAGGGAAATGAGCATATATATGTTTTCACAAGGGAGCAACAAAGAAACATGGAAAAATGTGAAAATACAGAGCAAGGCATGTCCCAAGCAAGTAAAAACGAGGAAGAACTTGTTAAGATGAGCAGGCAGCTCAATGTGGCACAATAGTTTTATGAAGTAGCTTTATCTAGTTGTGTTGTGATGCTCTACTCTCTTGCAGTGCAAACAGTGGCCTTGAGAAAAGCCATAAAAGTGGCATCTGTAGTGTGTAAGTGAATAAGGAAGGGATGCACAGTCACCAGGGAACGCAAAATGCCACCTGATTTCACAGAAACAACATCAGCGTTGATGGAAACAGAACCGTCAAATGCAGCTAATCCATGTGCAGTCCTGCTCAGAAGTTACACAACAGCCCCGTGCCAACACCGACAAGCCCATATGAGCTGTATGCAGCTGCGGCGAGAACACAAACAATCATTCACAAACATCCCACCACAAGCCGACCTGAAAACAGACAAATAATCTCTCCTGGCTTGCACAAAAGTCCAGTTATGACAGAAATGCCCACTCTGATCCCAAGAACTGCGATCTGTTCACATGTGAAATTCATCCTGTAACAACTCAATGAGCATGTGTAAGTGTAAGTAATGTGCATTTACACTGTAACATGTTCATCCTTGTGGGATTAACTGATTCCTGTGCTAGGTCAAGAGGTAGATGTTAGTATTTTGGTAGTAATTCTTCCATAAATCACATAATTTAGATAAATGAATTGTTTTGCAGTGAACAGGATGCACTGAAGACATCAAGAAACCCAAATTTTTAGGCTTGTAGTTCTTGTCTATCAGCCATGCTTGCATACTTGTTAAGGTTTATAATAGCAATAGACCAATACTAATTCTGGCCAATAAGCCAATACATCACAATTTTATAAATGTTCAGTGGGAAAAAATATGTATACATTTTAACATTAGCTAAAGATTACATTCAACTGTGTTGTTAAGCTAATAGGGTTTTTAAAGATTACCTAGAAGTAAACATTAGATCAGTGGTTCCCAACCCTGGTCCTGGAGGCACCCCAACACTGCACGTTTTGCATGTCTCAATCAAACACACCTGATTCAGGTCATCAGCTCATTAGTAGAGACTTCAAGACCTGAAATTGGTGTGTCAGAGAAAGGAGACATTCAAATGTGCAGTGTTGGGGTGCCTCCAGGACCAGGGTTGGGAACCACTGCATTAGATGACGTCTGAAAGGTCATCTAAACATAAAAATTGGGGAAATGAGCATTCATAATAAAATATCAAATATCAGGAAGTATTTATCCAAAATAAAATGATAGCAATTAATTTAGAAAATATCTACTTGACAAACTTTTAGCAGATGTAGTTATTTCAAATCTATAGCTTTTCTCATCAAAAAACTCATCAATCCAAGGTACTCTACATTATTGTGGAAAAAGTAAAAAGCCTTTATTCACATGGCTTTAACATTAAAAACAACACACATGTGCACTGACGCGTTGCGACTAACTCGCCTTCATCAGGGTGTCCTGATGAAGGCGAGTTAGCCGCAACGCGTCGGTGCACATGTGTTTCTCTGGCCATTTTGAAGGCTGGAATGCAAAGACACACATAGACACAAAAACAAAAATGTATGGCAAAATGAGATATGCACTGGCTTCCTTTATGGTTGCAACACACAGCATATGACTGAACTAGGTCCAAACTGGAGTCAGGAGTCTGGATCCCCACAGCTCATGAATTACGTCATCTCATTCATTGACCACACGTCACCGCCAGCACCCCCATACTACTGTGCGGCCAGAGAGTTAGACTAGCATTACCTAAACGCAAGCATTTGACAAAGACCTGCCTCTCATATTCCTAAATTACAGTCTCTTCTACTTACCAAGCCAGTCTGTGGCCTTCTATCTAATTGACTATATGATAAATGACTCCGTCCAACCACAAGCAAAACATTTCCAGGAGTTGCAAGAGCATGCTTCACCCTCCCTATGGTTGCCAAACATTTCTAAAGGACTTCAGAGGTCCCCCTAAGCCATTCTCTGAAAATATATGACCTGGTGGATTACATGTTCTGGAGAGCGACTTTGCCACAACGGAATGAGTGAAACTCACAGAAACACCACAAAATTCGCAAACCAACCTGTGGCTTTCAACATGCCATGGTCCAAGTTTGATATGTTCATATGGAGTACAAAACCTATGAGGAAATTGCAGGACCCTTTGAGTATGAAAAATCTGCACATTTATGACACATTTCTAGTTAACATGAGTCCTCTACTACAAAGTAAAATATCTGGCCAAATAATAGAGAAAATAATAAAAAAATTTGGATTTTAGTACAAAAATTTATACCCATTCCAAGACACCATAAGACATCAATCATAAGCCAACATTTGGGACATGTTTACATAGACTCCAGAAACCTGGCATACAAGCGAGACTAAAAAAATGTATTTGTCCCATTCAACCAGAGCTCCATCTGAAAGGCTGGTGATTCGGAGGCCAGCCGCCTGCCTTGTCATCTGATTACCCTCAGCTTTGTTAGGGCTTCCCGGAGAGCAGAGTCATCCGAAGGTCACACATGAAAGAGCCGTTTGATCACAGAGCAGTCTGCTCATTCCTACTACAAATGCTTACAAAAATATTGACCAATGTTCCAAGGACCATGCAAATTGTTCCCAAAAACAGAATAGATGGAGATAGTCAGAACATTCAAGATGTTATGGTCTTTGAAAGTGCTGACAATGATTCTTGGAGAATGGCTGTACTGTTTCCAAAATATAATCTCTTCTTCCAAAAAGTACTTATCTATTTGAGGTAGTCTACAGTACACTAATGTTTTGTAATGATGGTAAATGAATCATTAATTGTCAACAATTTCCAATAGAGCAGATGCTCCCATTTGTTTTGGCAATTCTTAAGCACCTATGGCATCCTGGTCTCACCAAAATATAGGAATAGCTGGAAGCATAATTGCTTTCAAATGCAACTTGGTAAAATTTAAAATGTCTATTTTCTAATGCACAAAGATACATATTAATAATAATGATTATGTAAGTGAGAGGAATGCATGTACACAACTGGGGGGACGTTTTAACTCTTAAATCGTTCTCATAAAATGATCCATCTTGTCATGCTGGTATTTCTGGTAAATCAAACTGTCTGTCAACAGAAATGTTTACAACTGTGAGATGAGACAAAAAGCAGGTGCTGTTCTCATTATCTAAATATAAAAAAGAAATCAATGCATGCTATAAAAGTCCACTTAAAACTACATTCTATTCATTTCTAACATTTCCAAATAAAACGGAATATCCAACAATGGGGGAAAAAGTAGGGCTGACCTTGATTTTATCCATCGGGAATGGATTTAATCTTGAAAAGTGGGCTTTTCTTAGTAAACTGGAGCCACAAGTGAACGTGAGTTCCAAAACAATCTGTAAAAAGCTATTAGGCTATTGGTTAACATTATCCGAAATAATGCAGAAGCAGCTACTTTGTAAAAATTTGCAAAAAGAAAAAAACATTCATAATGGATCTTGGACCTTGGATTTTAAAAGCATCTGACATATGGGTTTAGATGGAAAATACCTGCTGACTACAAACAAAACTATGCTCTGAAAACAATCCATGTCAACCTGTCAAAACAGTGTAGTTATGGATAAATTATGCAAGACTTATTAGATGAATATTCTTACAACAAGCGCTGACATAGGAGCAAAGCAACAGTCCCATCAAGACTCCTGTAAATATACTTCCAACACAGAAACACTTCCCATTTGGCGTTGACTAAAAAGGTGACAACCTACATTGGACATCAAAATAATCAAAGCCCTTACATTCACCTGTAGTCACTGCTTATGGATTAAAAAATTGATGTCCATGTTAAGACATGAAAGTCTAAGCACAGACACATACAGATTATTGTTTCATCCTTAGCTGTCAAAATTAAAAACATCACACCAAAAACATGAGCCTTCAGAGAGAAATGTAGACATATCTGCTTAGGAAACATTTCCATGAAGTGCTAACTGAAGAGATGTTTAGTGAACTAGCACCTTAACCATAAGGTTATGGTACATTAAGACCTAGAATAGTAGATTCTGATCTTTCTCATCGCATTAGAAAAATAATCCAATCCATGTTCCTGTTTCCTGTGCTTTTTAGCTCTGTCTTAGATCCAGAGCAGACGTAGAGCCGGAAGACAGCTGGAAAAGGATTTATATATTTCTGGCAACAAACCAAGGAATTTAGAAGCAGTATCACATAGTTTGGTAACAAACATTTCATAATGTTCAACTCATCTGAAACAAGATTATTAACGCTAAAAACACAGGAATTATTGATTTGCAAGGTGGACGTATGTGATGATGTGTTCTTATAATGTAAATATTCTTATTAGGTATGAGATATCTTATGATAGATACAGTTGGACTTATGTTAAACTTTATTGTTGCCTGAAAATATGTTAGGTCCCTCCTTTAATGAAAGGCTGTGGGAATTCCCCACCCGTTTTATCAGCTATTATATGAAAGTCCTAAAACAGAAAGAAAGAAAGAAAGAAAGAAAGAAAGAAAGAAAGAAAGAAAGAAAGAAAGAAAGAAAGAAAGAAAGAAAGAAAGAAAGAAAGAAAGAAAGAAAGAAAGAAAGAAAGAAAGAAAGAAAGAAAGAAAGAAAGAAAGAAAGAAAGAAAGAAAGAAAGAAAGAAAGAAAGAAAGAAAGATTGATTTGCAAGGTGGACGTATGTGATGATGTGTTCTTATAATGTAAATATTCTTATTAGGTATGAGATATCTTATGATAGATACAGTTGGACTTATGTTAAACTTTATTGTTGCCTGAAAATATGTTAGGTCCCTCCTTTAATGAAAGGCTGTGGGAATTCCCCACCCGTTTTATCAGCTATTATATGAAAGTCCTAAAACAGAAAGAAAGAAAGAAAGAAAGAAAGAAAGAAAGAAAGGAGGATACTGAGGATGAAAAGAGAGGTGAGGAGGAGAGAGGGGCAGTGCAGGAGAAAGAGAGGAAGAAAAGGACAGTGGTGCGGAGAGAGCATGAGGTGAGGGGAGAGAGTCTACAAAGGAGTGCTTGTCAAGCTGCCCGGCGTGTTAGAAACCCAATGCCTCGCTACAGATGTGGCCAAGTTTATTTAACACCACCTACCAAGTCCAAAAGAGCCCACTACATCCATTCTTATACTACTCCACCCTAAACCTCCTCTCCTACAGCCACTCTACCCACCATGGCGATCAGTGGCCATGCTATCTGTTTCATGTCTGACCCAATGTTTCCTTGACATATTCAAGGTCTAGCCCTCAATATGACTCCCTGTCATGCTGCCGAACGCCGCACAGCAAGGACCCATCCGCAGTCTCCGTGTGAAGTCAGACAGCTTTGCCCCAGTCAAGACTTTAGCCGAGGCGTCTGATGTTTGCCTCTCTTTGACCCTCAAAAACCAGTCACAGTGTGTCCAAAAGTTCTCCTGCGCTTTATTCAGTTCCACATCGCTCTAAGGTACTGCCAACTCAAACATTGCAATGATTATTTTCACACAGTAAGAGTAACAGACAAGGTTGATGACAAATGGAAAAGAATGAATAAAAGTGAAATGATTTGGCTAGATTTCTGTTGGAAAACTAATAAATTAAAACTTGCCTGCGGTCAGGTGAAAGTTTAAACTGTGGACCACAGTGACTCAATGTCTGAAAAGGTCTTGGAGGACAGTATTGCACTTGGGTTGCACCATGTTTTAATTTCCAGAACAACCCAAAAGAGTTAAAATAACCAGTTCACAAGAAACATGCACTCTGTCACCAGGCTGTATATCACAATTAAGCACAGTATCCGATATATTATTAAAAAACAAAAAAACTGCATCTGGCTTGCACCAGCTAACCAAATAGAAGTCTTTAGCCATCTTAAAGGCCAAAAATAACTATCTTAAGCATCAAAACACACTAAGCAACTACATGTATACATCAGAACACAATGTATAATGCAATGCAAGCAAGTTTTACAATCTCAGTGCAAGGGCCACTACAGAAGCCATTAATGTATAGAGTTTTCTTCAGCCAGTTTCCACTGCCAGGACAACTGCCATCAATGCAAAGTAACAATTGGGCTGAGCATGTTAGTAAAAGCTAAACTGTTAACATTAACGCTCCTGAAGGGCCACCTTCCTGCAGAGTTCAGCTTCTGCTCCAACACAATTGCCTGAAAGCTTCTATGGAGTCCAGCATGATTAGCCGGTCCTCAGCAGGACGGTAGCCATCCAGGATCAGGACTGGACATCCCTGCATTTGAAGGTCTATCAAAGTAACACAAGAAAGCACATCAAGAGCACACAACAGGACCATGCAGTTGCCCAAGCATCTGATTACTTGCCTAGTTTCTGACCGAAACCCTGGTCAAAATCTGAAAGTAAAAATTATTATACTTTTGCCATCTTGACTTTGATAGATGCTCTTGACTTTAGAAGCTCAACTGGTAGTCCATGGAAACTCTACTGTGGGTGAATTCAAGCAAAACATCTACTGAGTATAGAGAACATAGGGTATTTATAAAGCACATGAAAGTACCTACTGATACAATATATTGGACTATCCAGTACCCACTTTGTTGCATTAAGTCAAACAAGTTTTTCTGTTGCTAAACTGAAAAATGCAGGAAGTCTACAATCAAATGTAGAAGGTACGTGTGAAAGGAGTACATCTCATTCAGTGAAATAGGGACGCACACGATAGGTCCACAAGGACAATAACATGACTTGGGAATAGTGTTTTCACTCATTTACATGAGAAGGGTGCACAGCGGTTACTGGTTCCACTTTGTTTGGCGTGTGAAAGACTGCTTTCTTAAACGACTCTTGAAAAGAAAGCTTGTCAGGCTAGGAACGAAGGAATTCTACACCAACTCATGCTGTCTGGATTTAAGAGGAGTTTGATTATTGAGGCCTGCCAACACAAAGACCTAAACCATCGAACTCAGACCAACTATGTTTCAATTGTAGCCAAAGAGAAGACTCAACCGTACTATTATTGACTTCACTTGTCCTTGAGCTGAAACACTAGGCCAGGAACACCCCAAAATGACAAGAAATCTTGTAGTAGTATGTTAGGATGGTTTTGAGTTAAAGACAACCAGAATTCAATCCGCAGTGAAATTTTGGCATAAACCTGATGTGAGACACACCACTACTTCAGTAGAGTCTTCTTGGGTCCAAAACATACTATGCAATTACGTGTGTTTTTACTATGTGTTAAGTGTGTTCATACTATGCAGTTAGGTTTAACAAAACATGTAAAAATGCAATGTGCAACATAAAGCAAGTAGGTAACCTGTTAAATTTTCAGCATTGCCACAATTGTCTTCTATGGTCAGTTTACCCGTCAACTACTGCCATGCTGAAACTACAGTGTGAGAAGAATCTTCCTGGGAAAGTTAGTTTAACCATCAACGTGTATAGCTAGCTACCAGAATAGTAACACACCTGGTTTAATGGCTAGGACATTGGAAATCAAATCTATAGCCCCCGACTAGTGGCTGTTACTATTGCAGTAACGCAACAACAATGCACACTACGTGTGTACTGTAAGGCATTTGCGAACATCACACAAATGAACGAGGGAATCTCCGCATTCCACCTGGAAACTAACATCTCTTCTCAATATCAAATTTGGAATCAGTTCTAATCAGGTTGAATTCGAATCTTCAGATCCTAGTCCTCTCAAAACCTGAATGAAATAATAATAATTAATTCCCTTAAAAATGAGTTAATTTCTTACTGTACAGCTGGGCCACATGCATTGCACTGGCCAAGTATTCAAGTCTGCATATGCTTTTGGCACTGCAATAGTCATGTTGAGTACAGTAAAACTATATATCTGTAGGGAGGAGGAACAGAGAAGCGTAGTCTTGTACTTTGATGAGTTATGACAGGAAAGGCAGCTTGGGCTGTGACGTGCTTACTTTAATCATGAGCTAGCTGCTGAAATATGGTGAAAACCAAGCTTAAATTACAGAACAGACATTCAATAAGTACATTTACAAGATCACTGTGGCTGCACGTCCATAAAAAGTGGGAGTGAGCAGAAAATTACCTTTACTTCCAAGTCTTAAAACAGGAAGACTGTGTTCATGTGTTCTCATAAAAGTAGATGGATTCATAAATGATCTGACTCCTTGATACCATATTTGGTGAAAATCACAGACGATAAGACGTCTCGACTCGTCCCCAAAAATTACGAGTTTCCTTATATGAACAAAATTAAATAATGATTTGTCCATTCCTATTTATTTACTGTGATATACAGAGCCGCGAGTTGAAAGCCCAGCGAAAGTCAACAAGCGGCCTTACCACAAAGAGCGTTAAGTGGTAGCCTTCTCTTCTTCTTTTGCATTACAGATGGCTGAAACAATCCATAATGTAGACATGTTCTTTTTCAACTTCTACCACACTTTCCTGACTTGGAAAGGCTACATTTCTCGGGTCCTGCTGAGGGCATTCAAAGAGGGTTGTAATTAACAGGACCGGGGTCTGGCCTGCATTACTGAGGGCAACAAGAAGGAAACAACTGCCTATTACTTCAAGACCAAGGGTCTGTTAATCAGCCTATTAGCGTTTAATTGAGGGTAGTTAAGCCTGGTGATTGATTGGAAAGACAATTAGCCTTAATTATACCTACATATTCGCCCTCGCTAGACCTTTAAGAAGCTATACATTATACCCACGACTTCTTAAAATAGGGAAAAAACCTGCCGAACACAGTTCACAACACATTTACAGTAGGCTAAGCCATATTTAGCAACTCCTTTACAGGCAGTAACAATAAGTTCTATATTGGGATGAAAGGAATAGTGATAAACAGATTGACTGATAATAATAATAATAATAATTCCTTACATTTATATAGTGCTTTTCTGGGCACTCAAAGCGCTTTACATAGAAGGGGGGAATCTCCTCAACCACCACCAGTGTGCAGCATCCACCTGGATGATGCGACGGCAGCCATATTGCGCCAGAACACCCAACACACACCAGCTCATTGGTGGAGAGGAGACAGAGTGATGAAGCCAATCAGCAGATATGAGGATGGTTAGGAGGCCATGATGGTCAGAGGCCAATGGGCAAATTTGGCCAGGATGCTATCCAACCAACTGATTAATCTGCCTATTTTTGGGCTAATTTGAGATGAACAGCATCGGCCATGATAAAGTTTCCCATGGTCAGTTAACAAACTGTAGAACTGGTCACAATACAACTACTACTAATAATAAAAATGTTATTCTCTTCATTCTTCTTCTTATTTTTATTAATGCAAGGTATTAATCATTATATTATTAAAGACAGGACATGCTCTGCTTGTCCAGTAATATCCAGTGGCTTTACCTCTCTCTCTAAAACATACACACACACACTCATACATGCACCATAGGACTGTCCATTTCATCCACGCATGCCCTGCTATAGCAGAAGCCGAGACCAGAATCCTATTATATCCCTTTTAAGACTTCCAATGGATTTAATGTCCTGTAATAAGCTCAGCCATTCCAGTCAACTGGAAAGCAGCTCCCCGCTGGGACTAACAGTCTTACGTGCCGATACTCCTTCTCCCTGCTCACTTCCATCTAGAAAAAAATGACAGAGGCAAAAATCCAATAAAGTCCTTGACAAAGGCTTTCTTCTTGCCATCAGATGCCAAATAACATGTGATACTGCCCACAGTGAACTAGCTGCCACCTCTGATTAGCTCTGTTGGACTCAGTCAAAAATAACACAAGAGAACCTTGTGGCACATTCCACGCTAAAGATGACATGTGCTGTGATATCTTAGTTGTCAAGGGAAGAAGGGCAGAGACTGGACACTGCAGGGCGGCCCCATGCTGGGTTGACCTGACTTCGTGTCCCTGAGGAAACTAAGAACACGTTCTCTTTATTCAAAAAAGTACAAGCTGGTCATAATGCCCAGAGTGGGACAGATGAAGGGCAATGCCTTTTTCAGTGGAGAATAAACTGGATGAGATACAGTACTGTTAAACTAATTACAAAATAAATCAATATGGTTTCTATCAGTGTGGGAGTTTATCAAGAACTAGCAGGTTTTATTTCAATAAAAATAAAATGAAATAAAGAATCCTTTTTTATTTCAACATTTTCATAATTAATTACGTTTTCCAATACAATTCTCATTACCAAAAAAATTGCATTATTTGTAGTGATTCTAATTGAAGCTGATTTAAATAATGTTGAAAAATTCTACAGTTAATACAACATGTCAGTACAGTTAAACATTCTATTAACAGTACCGATAATCATCTAGGACAGAACTACAAAATAAAATAATAAAATCAGTGTTTAGACTTCAGAAACATTACACTAATAAGAACTGTGTTGGAAATTTTGCTTAATTGTTTTTAAAACATGCAATGTTGCACAATTTAAAAAATTGTAATGTTACAAAATAATCTTAATTGCTTCTGCAAAATATTTTTTCTTTTGTTTTAGGTTGAAATTTAGCATGTTTTTATTAAATTTACCCATACAGCATTTCCCATAGAATTGTGATCAATGACAGGTGAATTAAGAAATTAAAAACACTTTGAATCCAAGCCCTTTCTAAACCACTCCATCCAAAACAAAACCAAAAAAAAAAAAAAGATCCTTAGGGGCTTACCAAGCCTACACCATCTGAAGTTGTATTTCCCTCAAAGACATCTCAAAGACTCAGGGAATCCCAATCTGGCTTTTTATAAAACCAACTGCACATTTTATACATGTTTTCCTCCTCTGTCCTTCATTACAGCTGTGTGATCTGCAAGGTTCTTCTTAATCATCAGTAGACAAGAATGCCAACAACCCGAGTTCAAAGGACTGAGGACTCATCTGCATGCTAGCAATGGGCCCCATCCTCTCCAGTCTCTTAACATATCTATTCAAGCTGATACTCTTTTCATGTTGCCACTCACCCCTCATGCCATTTAACGCCACATCTGACAGCGAGCACACACTAAAATAACTGAAAGCACTTTTGGGTGTCAAGTGGTGCACTGAGGGTAACCTTACAGCTATATGGAGTCAGAAAAAGCTAAGGAACCACTGGTCTTACTAGAAGGCTGCTGTTATTAAAGGTACACTCACATACATTATATATTTGAAGCAAAATTAAAACAAGACAATTATTTTGCTATTAAAAACATCTGTCCAAGCGCTCTCATATTAGTGACAAGGAAGAGGATGCAAAACTAGTATGGCATGATCTTTAGGAAATGCAATGGGCCAAATAAAAAGCTCATTAAAAGTGATAATCAATATATATTGATAATATTATTAATTACAAAATCATGGCATATATTTCTCAAATATTCCCAGCCATACTCAATTCTTGTTTGAAAACAACCAATCTTCTGTTTTGTTGGGACTCTTGCTTCTTTCAGATGGCAAACACTGGCGTCTCAGTGGAGCTGCTTTTTAAAGTCTGGTTGTTGTTCGACCTCTGACCTTTGGCTGTTTGCAGGCTTTTACACGGTGACATTTACAACCTGGTCTATCTCTTTGACCTCTTCCTACCCGAACACATCCAATTCTCCTGAAGACAGCCATGACCTACACTTGGATATCAAAAACATGGTTTTATGACAAAAACACATTAAAAGGGGTCTTATGATGCAATTTCAAGTTTTCCTTTGTCTTTGGAGTGTTACAAGCTATTAGTGCATAGATACGATCCCTAAAGTTGCAAAGACTAAAGTCTCAAACCCAAAGAGATATTCTTTATAAAAGTTAAGACTCGTCCACTCCCTCCTAAAACGCCTCGTTTAAACACGTCTCCACATGTCTACGTCACTGTGTGGGAAGATTTACATAACGCTGCCCAAATGTTCACGCAAAGAAAGAAAGCGTAACTTTTATTCTCGCTGTTGTTGCCGCCGCCATGTCGTGGAGACGCTGTATGTTTCGTTGTGACACTGCTTCCAGAACAGTTCAACCCAAATATTCAGATGTGTGCAGCGCATTTTACGGAGGATGAGGACTGTTTCCTGAACCTGGGAGAGTAGCCTACAATGCCGGTGTCTGTTTCTATAAAGTGGGGCCATTGCAACTTTGCAAGAACAGGCGCTTCTGACTCACAGCCTGTAAGTACGTTTTCATATTCAAGTAATTTGCCACTGATGATTCAAGCGCGAGTTTTGAGCAGTGTAGAGTAGCGTTTGTTGTTTGTTGTTTCTCTGATCACAAATGCAGACATGGTTTTATGTTTACGCAGCGCAATACGCAATGCAACGCGTGGCATCACAGTATGGTAAGGGACATAACATTTCCGTCACACGCTTGAGGAATTCTGCCAATCACAACGCACTAGATAGCTGGCCAATCAGTGTACACCTTGCTTTTCAGAACGATGAGCTTTGTAAAAATCGACGCGTTTCAGAAAGGCGGGGCATAGAGGAGCAACAATAATGTACATTGTGGAAAATAATGTGTTTTTTGAACCTTAAACTGCATAAACACATTGCATTACACCAAATACACAGACAAATGTTCTTTTTAGCAACGTCATATGACCTCTTTAAAACAGAAGCAGCTGAAGATACTATAGCCATGTTCTGTGCTCCCATCACCCCTTAGGTTGAGATGAAATAGAAAATGTACTTTAGCTGCGCCGAACAGCATATTTAAAGGTGGTGTGTGTCATTTTATTGTGGTTAAAATACTTTCTATCCCAGCTAATTGTTTAGAGACAGCTACAAGTAAGCCATTTGTGGGTTGATTTCCCAGACAAGTGTAAACACTGTGATTCTGCTGCACTAACATTGCTCTGTTTATTTGAGCGGTCTGAAATGTAAACTTCTGGCTCAACCAATGGCGCAAGACTACCTGTTTTACCGTACAATGGCAGACTGGGCTTCAGTTTGGAAGAGCTTGTTGAAATTTGTATTTATTTATTTTTTTTTTTTTTGCTGTTCCATTTGGTGATGCTAGTGCACAATTTTTATTACAATTTTTTAACCTTTTTTTTACTAAATCAAAAAGTATAATAGTTTAAACTGTTTAAAAATGTTTAAAAATAAATATTTTTTTATTCTAATGTGAGGACAAGTGAATGCAATTATTTTCTAGGTATCCCAGTGCTATACAAACAATCACAATTTAAACCTAGCTGAGGTCTGGCATAAAGATGTTTTTTCCAAACACAAGCGCTGTGTTAAATCCAATCATGCATAAATCAAACTGTCGCAACACGACTACTATGTTTTAGTGTGCAGCAGTGTGGAGCGCAAACACCACCATTTTTTCTTCCTTTTTTACATCTTTTTTTTATGAGTAAATAAATGTCTTCAGCGAACAAGGCGCTATTCATCCGCTGAATTATCTGAGCCTGCCTCTCTGGTGATTAACAGGGACATCTGCCATGATACTCCTCCATTGGACGGCCGTGGGAGAGTCTAGATCTTTATGGGTATGTCATGTACGTGCACATAACATCGCTGAGGCCAAAAGAAGATGAAGAATAAGGGTATTTCTTGTGATTTTCCCAATTCACTCCCAGCGAGATGTGAGCAATTAAACGTTCCTTCACTTTCTATAAAGTCAGGCAGTAAAATTTATTTGAGCTTGTTCATAGGGGCCAGATGATCTGTCCAGTGTGTTCCTGACTGGAATTTCTCATGTTCGCTCAGTGAGTTACCCATCACTGCTGCTGTCAGGAACATGTGCACAAAGCCCCACTGAATACCGTGATGGCCCTGCTTACCCTATGACACAAATTCACATGCTCCGCCTGGATGCTCTCAGCAGAGATGCTGTCGCCACTCCAGAGCGCATTGTACTGATCAGTGAATGCTAGTCACCCAAGAGTCTCTCGCTTGAATGGTAAACAGCATAAAATGGACTCAAAGAGGTTCTGGCACATCTTTGATAACAAGATAGCATTATAACACCCCTTTCAAACATAGGGGCCAGATGATCTGTCCAGTGTGTTCCTGACTGGAATTTCTCATGTTCGCTCAGTGAGTTACCCATCACTGCTGCTGTCAGGAACATGTGCACAAAGCCCGCTGAATACCATGATGGCCCTGCTTACCCTATGACACAAATTCACATGCTCCGCCTGGATGCTCTCAGCAGAGATGCTGTCGCCACTCCAGAGCGCATTGTACTGATCAGTGAATGCTAGTCACCCAAGAGTCTCTCGCTTGAATGGTAAACAGCATAAAATGGACTCAAAGAGGTTCTGGCACATCTTTGATAACAAGATAGCATTATAACACCCCTTTCAAACAGCAGAAACATTATTCAAGTTGTTTTAAATGCTACTATGCAATTTGTTAACGTGTTCTAAGACGTTGTTTACTAGCCAAAGTTTGAAAATGGGTCCCGATAATAAGATGAAACTTATTTTTATGTAATGCTCAATATGTGATAACAAGCCATTATTAAAATTCTTAATACTACAGTACTTTTGACTGCTTGAATCTGATTGGCTGACAAATGTTCTAAGGTGTGCAATTATTTTCAGGGAAATGCACGGCAAAAATACAGTGCGTTTCCCTGAAAATAATTGCGCACCTTAGAACGTTCCAGAACGATTTTTTCAGTAAAATAGTTTAGCAACTTAAAGGGATAGTTCACCCAAAAATGAAAATTTGATGTTTATCTGCTTACCCCCAGGGCATCCAAGATGTAGGTGACTTTGTTTCTTCAGTAGAACACATTTGATGATTTTTAAGACCAACCGTTGCAGTCTATCAGTTGTATAATGGATGGCAATGGTAACAAAATCTATGAGAGTAAAAAAAACATGCACAGACAAATCCAAATTAAACCCTGCGGCTCGTGACGACACATTGATGTCCTAAGACAAGAAACGATCTGTTTGTGCCAGAAACCGAACAGTATTTATATAATTTTTTACCTCTAATTCACCACTATGTCCAACTGTCTTTGTGCGCGCGCACGGCTTCCGGTGCGTGAGGTGTGTACGTGCTCTGGCGTAGTTTACGTTAATGGGTGTGTTGTCGCGGGAGGAGCAAACGACAGACGCAGTTTATTAACAGAAAATAAACAAAGTGTCCAGAAAAAAGGGAATCAAGTGTCCAAAATAAACAGGGGATCCGGTGTCCTCGTCGTGCTGTGGGGTTCGTGAAGGGAAGGGCAGTGGTCAGGAAGGAAGGGTCCAGGTAAGGGGTGGAGTCCGGCGGCCGCACGTGCTCCCCTTTCCGGTCCGGGGCGTGAGGGGCGGCGGCTTCTATCAGCGGCTTTGTCCTTCTCTCTGTCCACGGCGCTTGAAGGGACTAGACGGCCCGGCATCCTTGCCCGACAGCCGTGTAATGGGTGCGGTTCTCGTCCAGACTGCAGGTCCACTTTAAAGGTGGGGTATGTATTTTTTCAAAAACGCTTTAGAAAACTGTGTCGGGCCGAGTACCAAAACAAACTTATAGCCAATCAGCAGTAAGGGGCGTGTCTACTTATGATGTGGAGGAGAGAGCGCTCAGTGCACAGGACGGACATTAGCCTAGCCGAGCGACGATTGCCACCTCCTCCACTGTCTGTTTCAAGCATCAGCTCCCAAAGTGTGTCCGAAAAGTAAGATAATATGTTTAATACAGCAGATAATACA
>NW_015558623.1:1213661-1223769 GCF_001515605.1 Sinocyclocheilus anshuiensis | reverse complement strand
AAATAGGGGCGTGTTTGTTTTGGTGATTTGAAATATCAACATTGGCTACCAGAAATCACTTACCCCACCTTTAAAAGCCACTATTATTTCTCACTAATAACGGCGCTGTTCTTGAAGATGATGAACTCGCAGTTTCGCTATTAGTAGGGACGCTGCTGCCGAACACTGTTGAGAGACGCACAGACTCCGGTAATTCACACACTCTCTCTCACTCTCTCTCTCCAATAACTTAATTATTATCTGCATTAGTCTTCAAGCCGCCGCTGCTAGGTCTAAAATGACATTTTGGAATTAGCAACGGAGGTGTTGGATGAGACACGTAAGAAATTAATCCTACTCACAAGAGCATTTTAAGGACAAAAACCTGACAAATGTCTTTAAGTATAACATCTGAATAATATTTGAGGTGTGGTAACAACAGTATAAGCGGAATAATTGACTCCGGTCCATTGAATTACTAGAAAATAATGCACACCCGAGGTGTAACAACCTAATAATTCAACGGCCCATCATCAATTATTCCTTACATACTATTTTGTCTAAATAAATAAATTAATTACAAAAAAAAATGTTTTACATGTTACAAGTGAATTGAGGTATCACAACATTATGGCATAGAGTGAAACTGATGTAAATTTTCTAGAGATTAATTTAATAGCATTACTAAAATATGACGTTACAGCAAAAAACTGTTAGAATTAGGAGAAAACGGCATTCACAATTAATTATTCAACAGACACTGACGGATTATATACAGTATATACATACATTACTTGATGAATAATATTGCCCGCTAAGATGGTATTTACATATTGGGCATGCCTAATTAAAACCTTTTGGGAAAAATAACAAAAAGGAAAACTGATGACGTTAAAAAAAACAACCTCGATGGATATAATATTTTTACATCAACAATATGCAGCAAGGTGCTAAACCTCAAAATGACAGTAACATTTATAGCATCAATGCACAATTGCCAAGGATTATATGTGTTTCCAAAAGAGCTGTGGGAAAAAGGAAATAAATGGATAATCCGTATGATGGATGAAAAAGGAAATAAATGGATAATCTGTATGATGGATGAAAAAGTGCAGCTATAGCAAGAGAGACAGAGGAGTGCTGGGGCCTGGAGGAAGATATTTTAAAGAGCAAAGTCCAGCTGAGTCTAATTCTCATGGGCTATAAAGGATGGGACTACAGGGTGCTGGTTTAGCAAAAATACAAGTGAAATTTCAATAGAAACAAAACTGCTGTAAGCAATTTTGCATTAATTCTTCCCCTGTGATTATATTTCTACAGAAAGTCATTTCTCAAGTCAACATAATTAAATATGCGATACAACCTGAGGTACCGGCGTAATGCTAGAACCCATATTTTGATCTCAGATACCACATTACCTCAGGAGTCCATGAAGGCAAGAAAATCATTATTACATCCTTTTCAAATAGCAGAAACATTATTGAGGTAGTTTTAAAACTGCTGATAAATCTCCTGAAGGAAGTAGAAAATGTTATTCCCATTTAAACATGATCCAAACTGACTGCACGGGGTGGGAACAGCTTTGCATTGTGGGAGAGAGTTTCTGACTATAAATTTTAAAGGTCTACTCAATAGACTGACCTAGGGCTTTGTGCTTCATGTTCCTTATGTGTTTACATCCTCTGGCACGCATGCTGACTCACCTTAATTATTCAAAAGACAGAGACAAAAAGTGACTTTCTAGGTCTAGTGCCATCCTAGAGCAAAATATCTTGTTGAAAAAGCTTACTGCACAGTGCACACTACAATGAAAATACTAAACCAGTCACCGATAACCCTTCTCAAATATCGACGTATTGTTAAGTTGATGTCCTTTTTTTTTTTTTAAAAAACAAGAAAAAGCAGAGATGTAGGTGACATCCACAAAAACCACAAGGAACACTCTCGGATATCACGGCAAAGCAGCAGTTGGCATGCGAAGCACAATCCAAAGCTTTTCCCCTCACTCTGGCCCCTTCCTCCAAATAAGTCATACTAGCACATTTTCACCCAATGCATTAACCTATCTGGGACTCATACGTCCCCCCAGCGAGGCCAGTTTAACGGTCTTAAGTCACCAGGCGCCGACTGCATTACTGTCGCCTTAGGTGGCTCAATCTATCCATTGTCTCAAGGGCTTACAGTACATCTAAACGAACAGTAGCGTTTAAGACACTTACGGCTAGCACACAGCATGTGGCTGCACTTAAACATTAGTATTAAAACAGGCATGACTTCCTAAAAGAAATTGAAATTTTGGCGCCTTAGGTGGCTCAATCTATCCATTGTCTCAAGGGCTTACAGTACATCTAAACGAACAGTAGAGTTTAAGACACTTACGGCTAGCACACAGCATGTGGCTGCACTTAAACATTAGTATTAAAACAGGCATGACTTCCTAAACCTACATACTGCATACAGTATACTGACATCAAGCGCAAATTAATAAATCTTGCAACCAAAAAGTGATGTTGTCCATTAACTCTTGAGGGGAAAAAATCTTGCGGTGAAAGCTACCATTTCGTTGAATGACGATTCGACAACACGAAGTGAAAATATTTACATTAACTTAGCTAAATAATTGTACAGACCCAGGCCATATTTATAACATGCTACAGCAAATTTAATGCATCCGTTGTACCACACTTGAGATTCATGCTGCTATAAAAACTTCTGGCCTTTGTAAACAGTCCAGATTTTGTTCCAAGGTAAGAGAGAGCCTTCTGACCCGATGCCAGCCAGGAAGGATTCCTTTACAAGTCAGTAAACAATAAATAACAAATAAATACAATAAACAACCAAATGGAGATATTCTGAAATAGTCAGGGCTGAAAGATCAAATTTTTAACAGGAATTTTGTAAAAGCAATTACCACCAAGCCATTTTTATGGTATAACATGCAATAAACATTTTATTTACAGGTATTTATATGTTCAGCACTGGCTTGTACAAGTGTTTCTTTCAGGATGAGCTGTAATTGGCAAAAATCTTACACTGTGTCCTAACATGGTGCAACACATTAAAAGTTTCTGTCCCAACCAGCCATGATTGCGACAAACAACACTGCATTACACTCATCTCTGCATTTCACTGGTCCAAAAACTCCATAACTGTGAATGTATATCATATACGTTATGACTGGCTCACTTTACGCCACTATGCACAACATTTTAATTTTTGCATTGTGTCTTTTTTAGGCCAGAGAATCAGGCTTAAAACAGGTACTTACCTCCATTATCCTGTCATGGATCTGCAAACCCCCTTCTTTATCCGCTGGTCCATTCTCCACAATCTTCGACACAAAGATTCCTTCATTCGAAGTGCCATCTTTATTATCCTGCAACCCAAAAACAAGGCATTAATATTTAGCTAAAAAAAGATAAATGAATCTTAACTGCCATACAATAAACCTCTTTAGTAAGGGTTACAGACGCAAAATAATTTTATTGCAAAATAAAAATAAAATGAATAACAAAGGACACATTCAAAACACAAATAATTGTTTGCAGGTGTACAAGCAATGCGCTCCATTGTTCATCTTCTCTGCAAATGCACTGTCAAATGAAAGACATATTGTGTTCATAGGAGGATTAGGGTGTAAGAGATGATGACTAAAAAAGATGATCAACATTCATTATATGAAACTATAACCTAGACAGGAAGGTTATAGCAAAGGCTCTGCTAAAATTTTGCTGAACCCACCCCTTAACCACATCAAACCACATTAACTGCCATGTTGTGTGACACTGTGCTGTAATTTTTAATGGAATACTTGAGAAACCGCAGGAAGTCAAACTGTGAACTCTGCAGTTAATTACTGTAAGCCCTTCCCTCTTCCCCATTACAACAACAACAACATTCTTATTTACCAGAGGATACTCTCCCAACAAATTTAGCTATGTTGTAGAATAAAATTAAATTACATGAACTCTAAAAGTGACCTGACGTCCTGAAGATGTGATACTCCAAAAATATGTAATATTTAAATACAAAATATACCAAATTAAATGTAAAACATACAAAAATATTTACCCACTCAATGCAGTGATTGACTAATCAGAATCAAGTATTCCAGAGAGAAAAAAAAATAAAAAATTGCTTCAACAATTATTGCCACCTATGACATTTAAAAGTTTCAGGAACAGATCTAAGGTCTTATAAGCAGAGAGGATAGATGGCATGTCAAACATTTGCTAGGGAGGGGTCATGGCCACGTTGAAGTAGTTGTGCAGTTGCTAAGAGACGCAGCCATTTGTGTCACTCATTAGTGACTGACCTCTTCCACTTACTTTAGCATAAACTCAGCCATAGCAATTTGTGCTTTATGCTATAACAGTGGCAATTTTTTATAAATAAATAAAGCCTCGTCATTGTGACGAGGCTACATCTGGGTCTTAGAAGAAGCCCTGGAAACTTGGCTCTAGTAGTACTTTTCCCCTTTTTAAAGTTTTGCAGCAAAAGTCCAGTTCAGACCAAAGTGCGTCACACTTCTAGTTCAGACGAACCACAAACAAACACTTCTTAAAGGGTTTGGTGCTCATTCACACTGATATGGATACCGCAACCACCACTTCCGGGTGGACCGAAGTACCAAAGTGGCACTTTATATGTTAGATATAATTTATGTCTGTATTTTCCCAGTTGCCATTTCCACTTAAAGTTAGTTACAGTATACAGTGATACACTGAGAATGTGAAATAACCTGACAGATATTAAAGAACTCGGTGTCATATTTTGTTGTTTATCATCATAATAATTGAGTTTTGGTTAAGACTAGACCAAGATCTAATAATGTAGGTACGGCATGAGGTAATCTAAGGAATTAAAATATGTTTATATATATATATAAAATACGCATGATCTGAGATTCCCCATTTTTTACGTTAGCTGAACACCTATGAGATAAATATTTATTTTAATAATTTAACACATCTGCATGTTCGTGGTTCCTTGTTGTCAGTTAATGTCACATGATATGCTGGTAAACAAATTAAATATTTAATCTTGCTTTAGTGTTTATTTTAATTGTTTGTAAATTATTTATTTATTTTAATTTTATATTTTTATGATTTAATTAATAATTAGCTTTTCATTAACTCACAAACCCCAGTTTGGGAAACCCTGGAGGAGATAAATAACCTGTGCTGCCTTGGACAACCTGGGGCTAAAACAGGAAATACAATGAGCTAATGACAGATAAGACAAGGGTGCAAATCTTTCTAAACTTACTGCACATGGCCTTCCTCCAACGATATTGAAGCCTAAAGATCCAGACACACGATGGAGTATAGCCGTGACACTTTTGGTCTCTCCACCCTGTTAAAAGAGGAAACCATATTAATGACCCATCACTTCACACATACTTCTATTTAAAACCTTTGAAAAGTGAAGAACACCAATGAAATTACCAAGCATTTGGGAAGTAGAAACATCTGAGCTTACAAACTTAATATTTCAAATCTAACCCTTCAGGGTGTGTTTTTATAGCACAAGCTCTTAAATCATCTGCAGGTATCAAGGCTTACATTTGGCTGTGACCAAACAAGTAAAGAGGTACACCTGTTAGAATCATTAAACATCATGTTCTGCAATCTACATAATTCTTCGAAGGTTAAAGCATCTTGGAAAAGGAGCTGTCAAGTGGCCGGCAGCTTTAAGGGTTAATGCCTTGTTCCCTGCTCATTTGGTTAAGTATATTAATACATTTGCAGCAAACGGCTCTCTCAACAGATGAACGACGGAAAGTGGAGAAACGAGTGGTGTCAGCATTTTATTCCACACTTAGGGTGGCACTGCATAAGATCAGCGACTAAAGCAGCTGTAATTTCTGTGTGCCACAGAATACAGTGTCTAAATATAATACAGACATCAATGGCATGCATGTACTGTACAGTGTCCTCTTTACTATCTTTGCTGAGTGTATGCAATGTATGCCTCCTAGTGAGGAATGCACCCCACTGGACCAGGTCATGGGAACAAGTCCCAGAATTCCATGGGAAACAACGTCTGTAGAAGGCAACGACTCCACTTAAAATAAATGCACACCACTGTTGTTTGGTTTTGTCAGCGGTTTTCTGCTAATATGATTCGGTTTGATTACTTCACAAAAACAGGGCAGTCTGGTAAATAAAACAAATGTGGAATGATGTCAAAGGATGACTCATCTAATGAATAAATTCTCTTGAATTGTGAAAACAAACATATGCATATATAATGCATAATTCATGCTGAAATGCTCTAGTGGTGATTCGAAAACTCTTGTGATATCATTTTTTTCCCCTTCTAGAGCAGCTGGATCAACAGCCCAGCGTTCAGCAGACAGGCCCAATCCTGCAAATGTCAGCTCCCCATCATCGCCCTCCTTTTCCCAGCCCTGAGTTGCTTCACTCACTTGACTGATGGACCATGTGATGGGAACAGCAAGAGAGACTACATTCCCCAGCAGGAAGGCAGTTGCTGGCACTAAGACATCATTCAGAGCCCATAAACATGTTCACTCACTGGGAGGCTGCCTTAGGATCTCGTGCTCCTTCATAGAGTGGTCAAGGGAGGTTATCTGTCACAAGTGTAACTCACTGACATTTTTCCATGCTCTGATGGTGTCCTGAGGTGAGAATATATTACAGCTAATCTGAAGGGCATCGCACATGCCAGAAGTTGTCATAGCACTTGATTTAAAGCATGGCAAGGACATACAGCACTAAGAAAAAGTGTCATAGTTTTTTTCTTTATCTGGGCATGTGCCAAAGAAAATTTTTTAGCACGTAGAGTACAAAGAACCACAGTATTACTTTTACAATGGCACCGCCCAAGTTCTGATGTACTAACTACAGTATGAATAAAATACTGTATTTTTGTTACATTTTATTACCTCATTGTTTAAGTAGGCTATGCTACCATTTTTAAGTCTAATGTCCAAATGTAAATTTCCTTGAGTCTTCCCTCAGCGACAAAGCCTCAAGCAGCTTTACTAACCAAATTGCATCAAGATCGTTAAAACCAATGACGTCTACATTGCAAGCCAGCTAAGCAAGGCATATTTCAGGGCTGGAGGAAATCCTGACAACAGCAAACATCTGACCAAATATGAATAAAAAAAAAAAAAAACTTGTTTATGTGTCACAACAAAGACTGCTGGCATTAATATCAATGAACAAACAAGTATATAATAATAAGAACATGAAATTCCCCTTAGAGTCTTAATATAAAAATAAATAATTATAACATACTAAGTTTTGCCTACAGTGAGTTACGATTTTTCCTCTGCCTCCATAATCGCTCGAAGCGGGGTTTCTTTCGTAGTGAAATGGAAAAGTCGGAGTGTAGCTGTAGTCGACGGATTGGAACACTTTTTATCACGGACGTAAAACATCTGTCGCTCCGCTCCACTCATATGCTATTCCAGGCCAGGGTTTAAGTATGCCAGTTGCTTGAACTACACGCGAAGCTTGGTTTGGCATTGTTCGGAACTATTTTCGTTGGCGGACAGTGTTGGGGAAAGTTACTTTTTAAAGTAATGCATTACAATATTGCGTTACTCCATAAAAAAGTAACTAATTACGTTACTTAGTTACTTTTTATGGGAAGTAATGCGTTACGTTACTTTTTAAATCTGGACAGGGCTTGCTTGTTTGTTTTTAAAATAAAAAAAGTTCTATTTTTGGCAAATATAAAAGCCTTTCACACCAAAAGTGAAATGAATAAGCCTCAGGCTGAAGGGATAGTAAATTTATGTCCGTACAGTAGAATACAGAAGAAGAAATTTCAACACACTTCAGCAATAAAAAAAGACTCACAAATGTTTGTCTAGAGTAATTTGTGCTTATTAGTACGGTTGAACTGGATCATCGAAGGTCAGAAGAAAATGAATTAATGCATATTTATATTTATTTTAGAACTACACTAACATCTGATTTCTCTCAACATGGGGACAGGAGAGCTGTCAGTTAATAAATTGGGAAAAAAAGTAACTTGCATTACTTATTTTAAAAAGTAACTCAGATATTCTCTTGTAAATTAAGAAGTAATGCGTTACTTTACTAGTTACTTGAAAAAAGTAATCTGATTACGTAACTCTCGATCACGCTTGCAATCGACAAGTTATGTCAACAGGGCTGTGATTACCTGCAGCCTGTTGCCTATCGTCCAATCACAACCGATTTCAGTAACTCGATTGATATCGCTTAAAATGAAATTTGATACAGAGTTTAAAAACAACTCTGACTATAAAAGTCTAAATTAATAGGGAGAAAGAACAAAACAAAAGCACATTAAATCTATTTTTTTTCTGTAGGAAAATTAGAGCAAAAAAAGAAAAACAGCTAAATAAAAACGGCTTTGCTCTGATCGTTGTTCTGATAACGGGCACCGTGCCTTACAAAATGTACCACGATAACTACAATTTCCGCTAAAATACCATAATTCGTGCTGTAAAACTGCTACAATTACGAGATTTCATTCAAGTAGCCTAACATTAGTTTTAGAATCGTTTCAGACAGTTTGACTGTTAATTATTTGTTTATTTGATGACTGGTGGCCAATACTACGCTTTACCACAGTGTTGTTGCAGTTTTATTTAAATGGTTACCATGGTAAATTTTTGAAGAGTTCAAAAGCTGTTGTCTATATTGTTCTCTTACCTTACACGGTGGAGAAAGACTCTTGGACAGCGAGTCAATCCTGGCGCTGTATTCTGTAAATTTCTTCTGATAGTTCAGCGCTGTCATCTGAAGCTCGTTATGAACCGCCGACAGTTGAGCCAAAAGCGATTTCTCTCGTTTAGTCGATTTGAGAGCTTGTTTCTTCAGCTCCTTATCCAAGCTGACAACTTTCCCTTGCAGCGCGCCGTTGTGCGCTTTGAGGGCTTTCAAACAGCAGTGGTTGTCCAACTTCTGCTCCTTATGAGTGAGCATCAATCCGCATCCACTCTCGCATATCCCGACCGCCCTGTAATCACACGATTCACGCATGTGAGCATCCATATCTTTAAGGTTCAGCTCTTCGCTGCAGCCCTTATTCCTACATTTGGCAGGGGAATAATCGCACATCTCCGCGTGCTCCGCCAGATGCTGGAGTTTGACGATCTTCTCGCAGCCCCGCGCGTGATTGTCACATTTAATGTCTAACTTTAATATTAAGTTTTTTAGAGGGAGGACGTGGTTGAGCTCTTTGGTGGAGATCCTTTGGCATTTGACCGGGCAGCTGCTCTGCTGGACGACCCACGGCAGCACACAGCCGGCGCAGAAGACATGACCGCACGGGGTAGTGAGCGGATCCTCCAAAACTTTATTACACAAGTTGCATTTGAAGTCTGGGTCCACAGCCCCCTTGAAACGATCCAACTCAAATCCCATTTTTTTTAAAGGGAGAATCCAAAATAGATCCGGGCCTCCCACAGAATAGTTCAGGGGTTTAATCGCTCTTCGGACTTAGTCATTAAAAGAGCTCAGAGAAACTGTGTAAACTAGTACAAGCACTTCTACTGACTGAACTAATTGCCTGAGACTTCCTATGGGGGAGAGAAGTGTTGCCGATTTGGGTACCGTAACGATCCGAAGAACTGCGCACTCAACAAAGGTGTTTAGACTAGCCTAAACAGTTTTAACGCTTAAGCCAAACTTAAAACGTATGAATGTTGTTCGCTAGATTAAGGCAAGCGACATTTATACAAAGAAGTGCAAGCACACTTTTCAAGCGAAACAATTAGTTTTAAAGTTAGTTAGTTAGTTGTTAGTACATTAATTCACAGTGCATTAACTAATGTTAACAAGCATAACTTTTGATTTTAATAATGCATTTGGAAATGTTGAAATTAACTTGAACTAAGATTAATAAATGCTGTAGAACGATTGTTCATACGTAGTTCATGTTAACTAAAGTAGTAAACTTATGTTAACTAATCAACCTTATTGTAGTGTTACCGTTTTAAATGATAGATAAAACAGTAGATTTAGACGGAGATCGGTTGTAGTTATCACAATATATTTTTCAGAGAGGGATTATTTTTGAAAGTCATTATATTAATGTTTTATTTATGAATTTAGAAACATTAAATGATTAATAAAAATATAAAATTATAATTTTATATTTT
>NW_015558623.1:1209209-1211524 GCF_001515605.1 Sinocyclocheilus anshuiensis | reverse complement strand
AGATGAATTAATGCATATTCATATTTATTTTAGAACTACAGTAACATCTTCTGATTTCTCTCAACATGGGGCTGTCAATCAATAAATTGGAAAAAAAGTAACTTGCGTTACTTATTTGAAAAAGCAACTCAGATATTCTCTTGTAAATTAAGAAGTAATGCGTTACTTTACTAGTTACTTGAAAAAAGTAATCTGATTACGTAACTCTCGATCACGCTTGCAATCGACAAGTTATGTCAACAGGGCTGTGATTACCTGCAGCCGGTTGCCTACCGCCCAATCACAACCGATTCCCGTAGGAATCCTCGATTGATATCGCTTTGAAAGAAATTAAATTAGATCGTTTATAGTTGATAATTTTTAGTTGGAAGCTTAACAACTCTGACTATAAACGTCTAAATAAATAGGGAGATAGAACAAAAAGAACAAAAGCACATTAAAACGTTTTTTTTTGTTCTAAGGGAAAATTTGAGCAAAAAACACAAATACAAAATCAGCTTCCATGTTATGGAAATATTGCTCTCATAACGTGCCTTAAAAATGCCACGGTAACCACAATTTCTGCTAAAATACCATAATTAGTAGGCCTACTGTAAAACCGCTACAAATTATGATGTGATTTCATTCAAGTAAGTTACTTTTAGAATCGTTATTTGCTCATTTGATGACAGTGGTGGCCAAAACTGCTTTACCACAGTTTTACTGTAGTAGTGAAAACTATGGTTACCATGGTAAATGTTTGTAGGAGTTATTAAGCTGTTGTCAATATTGTTCTCTTACCTTACACGGTGGAGAGAGGCTCTTGGACAGCGAGTCAATCCTGGCGCTGTATTCTGTAAATTTCTTCTGATAGTTCAGCGCTGTCATCTGAAGCTCGTTATGAACCGCCGACAGTTGAGCCAAAAGCGATTTCTCTCGTTTAGTCGATTTGAGAGCTTGTTTCTTCAGCTCCTTATCCAAGCTGACAACTTTCCCTTGCAGCGCGCCGTTGTGCGCTTTGAGGGCTTTCAAACAGCAGTGGTTGTCCAACTTCTGCTCCTTATGAGTGAGCATCAATCCGCATCCACTCTCGCATATCCCGACCGCCCTGTAATCACACGATTCACGCATGTGAGCATCCATATCTTTAAGGTTCAGCACTTCGCTGCAGCCCTTATTCCTACATTTGGCAGGGGAATAATCGCACATCTCCGCGTGCTCCGCCAGATGCTGGAGTTTGACGATCTTCTCGCAGCCCCGCGCGTGATTGTCACATTTAATGTCTAACTTTAATATTAAGTTTTTTAGAGGGAGGACGTGGTTGAGCTCTTTGGTGGAGATCCTTTGGCATTTGACCGGGCAGCTGCTCTGCTGGACGACCCACGGCAGCACACAGCCGGCGCAGAAGACATGACCGCACGGGGTAGTGAGCGGATCCTCCAAAACTTTATTACACAAGTTGCATTTGAAGTCTGGGTCCACAGCCCCCTTGAAACGATCCAACTCAAATCCCATTTTTTTTAAAGGGAGAATCCAAAATAGATCCGGGCCTCCCACAGAATAGTTCAGGGGTTTAATCGCTCTTCGGACTTAGTCATTAAAAGAGCTCAGAGAAACTGTGTAAACTAGTACAAGCACTTCTACTGACTGAACTAATTGCCTGAGACTTCCTATGGGGGAGAGAAGTGTTGCCGATTTGGGTACCGTAACGATCCGAAGAACTGCGCACTCAACAAAGGTGTTTAGACTAGCCTAAACAGTTTTGACGCTTAAGCCAAACTTAAAACGTATGAATGTTATTCGCTAGATTAAGGCAAGCGACATTTATACAAAGAAGTGCAAGCACACTTTTCAAGCGAAACAATTAGTTTTAAAGTTAGTTAGTTAGTTGTTAGTACATTAATTCACAGTGCATTAACTAATGTTAACAAGCATAACTTTTGATTTTAATAATGCATTTGGAAATGTTGAAATTAACTTGAACTAAGATTAATAAATGCTGTAGAACGATTGTTCATACGTAGTTCATGTTAACTAAAGTAGTAAACTTATGTTAACTAATCAACCTTATTGTAGTGTTACCGTTTTAAATGATAGATAAAACAGTAGATTTAGACGGAGATCGGTTGTAGTTATCACAATATATTTTTCAGAGAGGGATTATTTTTGAAAGTCATTATATTAATGTTTTATTTATGAATTTAGAAACATTAAATGATTAATAAAAATATAAAATTATAATTTTATATTTTATTTTTAGTTTCATATTTTATAAATATATACTTTAAATATAATCTTTAAATTTAAATAAAATCTAAATGTAATTATAATTATAT
>NW_015558623.1:1154786-1208966 GCF_001515605.1 Sinocyclocheilus anshuiensis | reverse complement strand
TATATATATATATATATATAGTTTGAAGTATTTTGAACGGTTTTTGAACCCTCACATTTTTTATATATATAAGTCAAGTCTAGTCACTTTTATTTATATAGGCCTAGCGTTTTATACAGCCAATACAGATTGTCAAAGCAGCTTACAGTGTTAAACAGGAGTGTGTCAGTATTGCAAACAAAATTCAGTTCTGCTATAAAGCAGTTCTAAAAAGAGGACAATAGTAACAGTCAATTTTTCAGTTAAAGGCAGTGCTTCATTGATTCAGTGATGTCATCTTCCAGCTCAGTTCAGTTCTCAGAGCAGCTGAGAAACTCAAACGATAGAGATTGTAGATTTCAAACTCTAAAAGCCCCAAAGCTAAAGATGTTCCTTCACATCCTCTCGGTTTGCATGAGTGGCCAATAATGTCTCTTTGGAGGAAAATAATCATCTGTCTGAACAGTTTTCTAATAAGTAAATGGGAGCTTGTGAGCGTATGATTTTGCCTAAAAATGTGTATTTGTGTTCAGTGTATTTTGTGTATAGAGAAACCTGGAGTTTAAATACAGCTCATTTAAGTAAGGATATTTTCCATCTCGGTAGGAAGTAGCACAGTCATAAAAGCATTTGAATTGTAAATGACTGAGAGCCACAGACAGGGTCACTGGCAGTGAGGGGACAAGAAAGGCCTTTACTTTTGCAGCTTAACTATCCTTTGTGAACAGCGTCCATCTCTCCTGCTATTGACTGATCTGAAGATGGGAAATTCTTTTGCTAATCAATATTCTGTGAAATCAAATTCCATTGCTGTGCCGTGACATAGCGATTCAATCCACATGTGCGCATTACTAAATAACAACTCCCAAGTTCATTACTGACTCCAGGGTATGGGGGAAAATGAAACGAAAAAAGCAAAGAACGTTTGCAATCACGCATAAATTTGTGACTTTTTTTCTAGTCTTCAGATGGAAATCTGTAGTTCAGAAAAAGGAGTGGCTCAGTAATTTAATACTGGCACTGATAGAAGCTTTAAGTAATCCAATTATTACTTCAAAGGAGCCAAAGATATTGAATGTTACTTTCCAAAAAGTACTGCCAACACTAATTAATTTATCTTCCATCAAGTATCATACAGAAAAACAAATATATCTGTAATAAGATTTTTTTTTTTCAAAGTTGGTATGATTTTAACCTTGATGTAGTATCATTAATGTCTCAGCTTTGATTTAACCACCTGCCAAGCTATTATTCAAATGGATCATGTGCAACCAGATAATTACATTACAGATGCAGAGTTTGGATACACATCATTACGTTGTAATACAAAACATTCAAAATAAACAATAGTCACTGAAGTGCACTTACCAAAAACATAATCCTTGTAAATTAGGAAAGAACTTAAGTCTTGTTTATTTGTTGGCTGTGGCAGAGAACTCCAATGACTTAGATCATGTAATTCAAGGTTAAAAATAAAGATCATTTGTGATAAGATTTGATGTAGCTCTTAGGCTGTATTGGATGTTACTGAACCATTTCTCATGCTCTACATTTCTTCCATCTTAGCTCACGTCTAGAGTTTTAACCCCACCCTTCTGGATGTAATGAACTTGAATATTTGTCAGAAGAGACCCTCGGACTTCTGCAGTGGCAGTTTAAAGCATTGTAAGATATATTGCATCTTTTCATAATGTATAGAAATATTTTTGGTGGCTTGATGGCATGCCAGAATGTTTTTAGAGGGCTTTTTTGTTATATTAAAGAGTAAAATAGGCTCAGTAAAACAATGCATTGGTTGTTTGCATTGCAAATCTGTTATTAAAGCATTGTCATAAGTTGAAAGGAAATTAACTACTCTTTAAAGCATTTGGGAATCATCTTCTAAATACACATGCTGCTAGTTTACCCATTTCTTGAGCTTTTTCTGAATTGTGCATGCATTTGTATAAGACTTTATTTCCTTATAGAAACAAAACTCCCACGTTTAAGTCCATGAATAGACTAAGAATTCCTAAGCCCATATAGTACTGCAGATTCCTTATGTAATAAGTTATAGGCTTGTAATCGCAGAACCCTTTACCTAATTTAGAGGGATACAGAAAGATCTACATTTCTTTAGATGAGGGCTTCATTTAGAGCTTTGGATGCCAGCCATACTGCAGTCATTACCACTCAGCTATAGTGATGATATGTCAAAAACATGAGGGCGATGTGGGATTGTGGGATCTTGCAAAGACGAATTGCTTTTCTGGATATACGTTTTCATCCTGCATTGCACGTCTGTGGTCATGAAGTCATTTGAGAGACTGGTCTTGGCCTACCTGAAGAACATCACTGGACCCTTGCTGGATCCTTTTCAGTTTGCAGTGGAGATGATTGTGGACTCCAGAAGAAACCCCCCTGCACTCACCATCATAAACAGCACTGTGACTCTATTGTAAAAAAGTCCCAGCAGAGGCTGTATTTTCTTCGCCAGCTGAGGAAGTTCAGCTTGCTGCAGGAGCTTCTCTCACACAGTTCTACTCAACCGTCACTGAGTCTGTCCTGTGTTCATCTTTGGTTTGGCTCAGCTACCAAATCAGACATCAGGAGACTACAACGGACAGTCAGGACTGCAGAGAGGATTATTGGTGCCCCCCTGCCTAACCTCCAATAACTTTACACCTCTAGAGTGAGAAAAAGGGCTGGTAAAATTACTCTGGACCCCTCACACCCAGCACAATCCCTCTTTGAACTGTTGCCCTCTGGCCGGCGCTACAGAGCACTGAGCACCAAAACAGCCAAGACACAAGAACAGCTTTTCCCCCCAGGCCATATTCCACTTGAACAATACATAACACATCTCAGATTGTATATTTGTAAATACCTTATCAAAACTTATGCACATTTACATATGCACATTCACAATTCTGTCTATTGATATTTTCTTTTTCTCTATATTTTATTACCATATTATATTTTTTATTTATTGTCTATTCTCTTTATTATTAGTGTTTTATTTCACTTTATTACCTTAAATTATATGTATGTCTACACTTTCTGTACTGGAAGCTCCTGTCACCAAGACAAATTCCTTGTGTGTGTAAACACACTTGGCAATAAAACTCTTTCTGATTCTGATTCTGAACAGAGTTGCTATCAAAGGCAATGAGTGAAATGAGAGCATGCAACGGTAAAACCTGTCCCCATTTCATAAGGCATTTTTTCTTTATCATGCTTGTATTGCAGTAAACACTGAACTATGAAATGCATCTGCTTATATATATGCATTGATGCATTTTCATATTTTCTTTGAATTTGTTTGCTCACTTGTGCACATTGTTCCACACGCCCACATGCATATGAGTCAGTTAAATTTAGTTGAAAGCAACTGGACTTAGTTATCCATTCGTTTTATTTTATTAGGTCTGTAGCCCTCTGCCGTTGACCCCAATCAGAGACTGTTAGCGGTGAGCCCATGTTGTCTCCACCTGAGGCTGAAAAACAGATGTTTCCTATCTGCTGCTTTTTCTTTGACATTCCTTTATATTCTCGTACCAGTTGCAGTTTATTATAAAATGTCTGGCAATTGTCTGAGAAGTTTTTCAGTCACCCGGGTCATCATAGGATCAGTTGAAAGGAACCAGTACAGTAACTGGTTTATAGGATTACTGTAGTTCACCCAAAAATTAAGCACTATTCCTACATTCTTCATGGACCTTTTTAGGGTCTTTATGCTTAGTTTGTGTACTTTGTTTTGCAGTGGGAGTTAGACAAGTCTATGCAGATCTTATGGTGACCTTGTGATTTTGTTCTTGTGAACTGGTAAGGAAATGGGCCTTGATGCAACACATGCAAGGCCACACTTGTCTCCTGGAAAATGTTGATGACAGATGGTGTGAGCAAAACTCATGACAGCAGAGTGATCGCCTTTATATTTCTGTATTTATATATGGAGAGATGTGAAAAATCAACACACAAATCCAATATCAGGAACACAATTTTTAAACTTTATTTTTTCAGGGTTAACAATACTTGTACTTGTCTCTGCAAATTAAGCTGGGATAAGTAAGCCAAAGGCTGATTTCCTCAAAAAGTGTAAACACGCTTACTCCTCAGTGTTTTTGAGAATCCCAAACAGCCTGGCATAGCAACAGAGGCTCAACCAATGACGTGAGTCTGGGGTGGGGCCTTCTGATTGTGTAACCAATGAGAGAAGGAGGAGTGTTCTGTTCGGTGACATTACACTACATACAGCTTAATACTTTTGCTTTTATAATTTTGCAGATTGAACTGTTTAATCTTAATTATCACAAGTGGTTGACCAACAAATTATTTGTATACAGTAATTAACTTTCAAAAAGATTCTCTTATAAAAAAATACAGTACATTTGTCCACCTTATTTTTAACATAACAGTGGGTGTGGCCATTTGTGAATGTGCGAGGCCCCTGGTGTCACTTTTTTTCTGTTATTTTAGCTATATAGAAACAGTCCTTTGCTTGATACTGCAAATTGGCATTTGTTATTCTTCTAGTTATTTACCCTAGTGGCTAATGAATTGGAAGTCTTGCACATTCACGGAAAATAGCTTGCTTCCACATTACAAAATAAGGTGGATATTTTCATTTAGCTTTTAGGGACTATTCAGTCAACACCCCTTAAAACATACATTTGTTGCGATATCTGAGAACATTTAGTAAAGTGAAAGATCAGGTACATTCATTTCCACTTTGTATAGAAAGAATCAAAAAACGTGACTTTGCCTTTTGTGCAAACCACTTGCTGACAGACTTTGCTGACAGTGCAAATTCAAGTCTAAAGGGAAATTAAATTGAAAATACATTCTTTGTGGAAAGACAAATCCTAATCCAAAACTAACCAGATGGAGAGTGTGGTTAGGAGACAGCTGTGTTTTAGAGAATTAAGAATAACGGGAAAAGATGAATATCATCCTTTATTTCTTAGAGAGTTTAGCGATGAACTTTAAGTCAGACACAGAGATGACATAAGTTTTACGTTGGTCGACTTCAGTGTTGATGTACTGCAGGAATACAATAGGTCCAGGAACTCTGGGACCTCCTCCACAATATCTTTCATCAGCGGAGTGGGTCTGCATTCAATCTCGTATTAAATGCTTTTGGCAACTGAGCTAGTGTAGTGCATTCGCCATTGAGGTTCCCAAATAACAAGTGTGTAATATTAGAAACAGATGACTTCTTTTATGAAGCGGACGACCCCAACTGCTTGAAACAGAGCAAAATAAGAAAAACAACTAAAGACTGTAGTGTTAAACAACATTGTTTTGGTTCATCCCTGAGAGACGAAACAGATAGAATTGATTAGGCTTGTTTTACTGTGTGGTCTTGCATCTGCTTTTTTTTTGTTTTTGTTTTTTTTTGATTGAATTGATTTCAAAGTTCAACTTATTATTCAAAACACTCGGCTGACCCTGAATCAAAATAAGGTTTGTTACAAAAGCTTACAGTAATGTTCCATTGCTTTTTTTTGGAAGTCAGTTGTTAAAAATCGTTATAAAAAGTATAGTTCTGACTCTAAAAACTGATTAGACAAGCCACATTTGATGGCGTCATAAAATAGCCAGTGACTGCACATGATTTAAAATTATACAAAGAGCTCCAAAAGTCAGACCACATTGAGAATCTGGGACTTTTCATTTAAACCTGGAAATAAACAGAGTTCAAAAAGTTTTAGGGTTTTGAAAAATTTAAAACAAAGAAAGGTTATGACTTCAAATGAATAAGAAGCATTTTAGATAGATTCTGAACTTCAGGTTATGTTGATTAATATAACTTGTAATGTAAATTGTCCTAAATTATGGGGAAAAAAGGCATGTGAAAAAATCTAAGGAACTATATTACTTGGTGGAAAAATTGTTAATTATTTCCACATTTTATGAAACCGTGAAAGGCTGTGTTCCACTTCATACATTGAAAGCCAAACCCATCAAACCAACCCTGTGCTTTATTTAACCATTCAGCCTTCAGATCTGGTCCTCACTTTGTTTCTGATATATTACCATCTCCATGTTCTTCTATCTGCTTTAGGCACTTGGAGATGTTTGAGTTGGAAGCTGATCCTGATGACTGATGGCTACAGCAGAGACCTGAGGGGAGGTGATAACAGCATTGGAACTAGACATGTGTCTCATCCTGATGAGATGAGTGGTGAAAGTAAGTAGCTGAGCAGTTATAACTGATGAGGAGTCAACATGCAGGAAATCATTCTCGCATTCTGCTGGGTGCTTATGTTGAATTGGAGGAAACCATTATACTTAAATGTGCTTATGGCATACAATATCTTCATAAAGCACCTTCATAAAGCATTCATCAGCAAACATTATATTTTGTCTTCACAGATTTTGTTTTGCCTTTGGGATTACATTTGTTAAAGGCAGGAAGGCCAGCTTCATCTATATGTTTAAAAAAAACATAGGTCTGATATTGAAGTTTGGTAAATGTTAACATATGCCATCTGTTTCAGAGATTATTTTACAAGCCTTGGAAACAAAGTGAATTCACTTTGTTTCCAAGGCTTGTAAAATAATCTCTGAAACCGATGCAATGACCTATTCACAGGTCCATCTTTTTACACTGGACTCATGCATCTTTTTGTACACCTTTGCATTCCATACTTTTTACATGTAGTGGTTAAAGCTCATGGATTTAGCAGGCCAGTTCAATAGATTTATATTCAATGACTAAATGCTACGATTTTAGAAATACAAGAATGCGAGCAGAATTACTGGTTTAAATATTGTGCAAGATAGACAGATCCAATGAGATCTCAAACCCAGAACATCTTGCTGTGAATTAGTATGTCTGAATATTGCTCAATCTTAAGTCACAAAGGGGGCTGAAGGGAGGAACAGGATCAGCATCAAGTTGAACCAGTTCTCGACAATGAGATTTGGACCACTGCCTAAAGGACATTGAGCATTCGAGAACAATCTTATGTAAACAACACAAACATTGCCTTTGTTATCCTTGGTTTTGTCCTGGAGGGAATGAGATGTCAAAGAGCATGTGTATTTACAAGTGATTCGGCTTTGAGGAGCCATAAAGCTTCTTTAATCATGTTTACATAGCTCAGGAATGGAGCAGCATCTCTAAGAATCTTTAACAACTATTCACAAAAGAGAATATTTTCCTTTATTTTTAGTGCTTAGATAAATGTCACATTTATACAATTTAGACAAATTCTGTAAGCAAACATGAATAAACAATCTGGCTCAAAGGCTTCTGAGAGCATGAAAACAAAAGTGTGCAGTTAACGAAAGTCCTTGTGGGCAGTATTAAGCGTAATGCTCAGCTGCAGTGCTGTAGTAGTGGCTCACAGCGATATAATTTAATCAGCACGGAAACAAGGCAACAGTCTGCCTGAGTAACATGAGGATCTAATCGGAAACAACCCCGCTCTAATTATCCATTACAAAAATAATGAGCTGAAGTCATGACCATTGTTACAGTCCCTTGCGGGAAACTCTTTGGTAGGTCAGGCTATAAATTGGCTATAGCAACAAATAAATGACACTGTATTTTTACAATTTGTCTATCTGTTTGTAATAAAGATACCTGAAAAAACGGGGTAGATAACACTTCTCAGCAGATGTGTTGCTAGAAGAGAATTTGCACTACCAGCACTGAGAAATTCACAAAGATGCTTACCTACAGTTTGTCATAAGTTGCCTTTTGTGCTCCTCATACACGTAGAGTAAAGAATGAATATGTTGCAGGCTTCAGGCTTTAGTGTTATTAAAGGTATTTTTTAAACATTACTTAAAACTTGAAAATGACATTTACATTTACAAAAGGTTATAATAAATGTAAAAAATACTATTTTAATTTATTATAAAGGAATAGTTATATTTCAATATATAAAACTGATTATTTCTCCCCTTTTTCTGATAAAACTTCTGGATGTCTAAAAACGTACACTTACATTTTCAAAATGAAAAAAAAAAAGAACACACTGGATTCATAAAATGACCTATGCAATGTATGTATCATGCACCACATCACAGGTTACCACTTTCTTCCTTTCCATCTGAACTCTACATTTCTATTTTCTCAAAGCACACTTTAAGTAAATCTTTTCTTTTTTTAGGTGTGGTCAGTGTCCTCCTACACTCTGTAAAAATGATGGTACACTGCAAGGTCGTGACCACCGCAGTGCATTCTGGGTACACTTGGTCTATTGTAGCTTGGAGTAGCTATCAGCCCTGTGAGTGGAGGGTTCCTGACAGGAAGATGCCTCAGAGGCAAATACCTGGACTCCATCTTCTGCTTTCCTCTTGCCATACCTCTGCCCCTTTCTGTTAAACCAGATGAGAGTAGAGATAGTGATACTTTCCTCTATGTGCAGCACAGAGTACAAAAACAAACAACACACCAGACATGAAGAGAATGTCCGTTTGCTGTTTTATTCATATTTTCTTTTTATATCTTTCATTTTAATTTTAGTTGAAGTTTTGTTGTGTGGTTTTGTCATTTTAGTAATTTTTGTTATAGTTAGTTTTGTTAATTTTTTTTAATATAGTTTTTATTAATATCTCTTTATAATAAAGTCTATGTAGTTTTTATTCTTTTTATTGCAGAAATAAAATGAGAAACGTTGCCTTGCCAACTAGCTGAAATCATAGTTTTTTTTTGTAATAAAAAATCATTTTAATTCATTTAATTTAATTTTATTTCAAGTAATGAAAATGTTTTTTTAAATGGTTTTACACACACACACACACACACACACACACACACACACAGGTTTTTTTTTGTGAAAAGTGGGGACATCCCATAGGCGTAATGGTTTTTATACTGTACAGACCGTATATTCTATTCTACCCCTCACAGGAAACTTTGTGCTATTTCAGATTTTCAATACACTCCATTCTGTGTGATTTATAAGCGTTTTGAAAAGTGGGGACATGGGGTAATGTCCTGAAAAGTCACCTTCTCCTTGTAATACCTATGTCATACCTTTGTCATTATACAAATTTATGTCCTCATTTGTCACAAAAATGCGCGCGCGCACACACACACACACACACTGTAGTGGCATGATACTTTGAACACTTGTATGTGTCTCTCTCCTTAAAAGAAGAGTGTCTGCGATGCTAATTTGATGCAAAAAAATCATGTGTCAGAAGCTGTGTTGTTTTTACTCAATTTTGAGAGCTCTTTGCACTTTTAACTCAACTTGAAGATTTCACCTGTAGGCCTTTCTGAACTTTCCACTGGCCTTTCAGTGTGAGACTGTCACACAGCTTCACTTCCCCTCCAGATAATCAGAGTGACATATGGACTTGGTGTGCACTAGCACTCTTATGTTTTGATCATATGTGGCAGACGTCTCATCACCTTCTGTGAAGCACTGGTGAGCACAGGGCCGGCGGCGCTACCTATAGGCAGAGCAGGCAATTGCTTGGGCTTTGAGGCGGGGCCTCCATGACCATAACATCCAAATAGATTATATTTTAAAGGATAGTAAAATAGATAACCATTATTTTAAATTGTAATAATATTTCACAATATTACTGTTTTTTTTTCTGTATTTTTGATCAAATAAATCCAGGCTTGATGAGCATAAGAGAGTTCTTTCAAAAATATAAAAAATAGTAATGTGTCCAAACTTTTGACTGGTACGGTAAAAGTAAAAATATACAAAAATTTAAATGAAATGCTGTATAAATAAAAAGGTTAGGAATCATATTTGTTTTATTGGGGGTGGGGGGCCTCCAACATGAATTTTACCTAGGGCCTCCAAATGTCTAGAACTGGCCCTGGGTGAGCATATGGGCTCATAGAAAGTAGTTCATCCTTTCCAGACCACATAAACAGGAAACATTAACAGCATGTAAGCATGTCCTCCCTGCTTGACGTCTTATTTTCTTGTTTTATTTACTCATTTTAGTGAGTAGCGAAATGCCATTCCTGCTATGAGGAGAACGGCTATTAAATGTTGATTGTAAGGCTAAATTGAAGCTATACAAACTGACGTGAGGTTAAAGCATTTTTTCACAAAACAGGCAGGTATATTGTTTAGTATGTTGTTCATATTTCTTACAGGAAGCTTTCCTCCCATACAGATCTGTCCACTAATGTGCCTCATGTGCTTTTAAATGTAAACATACCAACATATGGTAAAGTAACTCAAGCATAACATCTGCGGTGGATTGAAACTGCTACAACATCAGCTGTGAGTGAACGCAAGTGATTAAATAAGACTAATTAAGAGATTAAAGGCTTTTTTAAGATCTGCGCTAAGTCGTAGGGTGTGATACTGTGAAAAATGTTACTGTCTGCACGTAAAACTGGGACCACAATAAATAATGTAAGAATTAAATGCCACTGTTTTCCCGTTTTAATGAGTCTTCAATTAAAGTCTTCCTCACGATGACAATACAAATAAAAGCAAAACAGCTGAGCTCCCAGCTAAAGCATTTATGTCAGGAGTTAGGGATATAATATCTGGGGCATGAAACATCAAAGGCTTGGAGTTTAGCAACAAGGATAAAAGCTGTGCTAATCAGCTAACATGGCAGACCACAATAAATTCTTGACTCGCTGCTAAAAGAAGGGATCATATTGTGAATGAGTGTAAATAAGTGTGTCTTGCTGTATGCAGTGGGCCATAACAATGAACTATTATTCTGTAGTAAGGGATATTATCCTTATTATACAATGATCTATATTATCCATCCATTTATCCATCTGCCATTGAAGTTATGGGTGATATCTCTACCTTTTTATGACCTCTGTAGTCTAAAACAGTCAAGTTTAAAAAAAAAAATCATAAAGGAATAGTTCAGCCAAAAATGAAAATTCTGTCATCATTTACCTTTGCGTCATTTCAAACTTGAATTAATTTTTATTCTGTGGGGGAAAAAAAAGAACAGAAAAGATTAAAAGAGAGTCAAAGGGGGTCCGATGTTGTTTGGACTCAAACTTTCTTTAAAATATCAAATAATTTCATATGTAAGTATAAACTATAAATGTAAAATAAGTATAGGTTTAAAAACAATTTGAGTGAAAGTCAATAAATGTTTTTTTTTTATTATTAACTCTAAACTGAAAACCAGTAATAGTAAACATGTCCATTCATTTATTTGTTAAGTGGCCTATAGTAAGATCAACCTGTTGGGGTTTATTTTACAGTAATGACCAGATATTGCCACACAGTTGTCCATAAATTACACAGATTCTGACTGCACCCTCTTTGTATTCTGTACAAATATATAGGAAAAATATTTTCCAGATTAAAAAGAATTTTTTTAGGACACTTCCGAGAGCCCAAAAGGTTTAAGCAGGACCAGCTGTGTTTTTATGGATTACACATTTGGTAAGCAAACATTTGGCTAGGTCTCTATGTAGTTAATCTTGGTCTTTGTAACTACTGATTCCAGGACAGTTGAATTATTTTTTTTTCCAATTAGGCTTGTCTATCTATAATTTGCCTTTTTTTTTTTTTTTACTTCTGAACAGCACAATTTTCCAATTAGCAACATCATTTATCCAGGATTGGTTCAGTAGAAGGAAAATCTTTAGTATCCTCCAGTTTGGCAGTAGAATGATCTTATTCCCACTCCTCCACCATTTTTAGCATGCTAAAGACATTTGACAGTAAACCACAAAGGATAAGCAGGAAAGATCGCAAAACCCAGTGGTCAACCCCTTTCTCATTAACCTCCTGGATGCTCCCCAGCAATAACTGAACATTTCCATGGTTGCTTAGTAATGCAAAACCAACCATACAAAACAGAGCATTCAAATCATTAAGGCATTTGGGAGGAAGACGAGGCCAGGAAGTGGCTGCACTCACATATCATTTCTATGCGTTTAATTACAGAAGAAATATATCGTCTTTTGGTGAAGGAACAGATATAAGTCAAATATATTGCATTCTAGTCGACACTTCAACTAGTTCTGCAAGTATCTTCAGATTTACCCAGAAAAACGGCTATTTACAATACAACCAATCAGCCTGGCTATGTTTCCCGAAAGCATTGTAAATAGATCATAGAAACCATTGGCATCATTGCTGTCTATGGCTCATGATGCTTCTAGGAAACACAGCGCTGATAATTTAAGAGTACAAATTGCTATACAAAATTTTCTTTGTTATACTATTATCAGTTTTGCATCTCTTCTGTAATCATGAGCTAAGAAAGATGCCATTCAGCAGTAACAAAGGAAAGTCCCAAAAAAGGATCATATAGTAAGTCTGTTTGGCCTTCCTGCTGTATTTATCCTACTGCACAACTGTGCTACTGAGACTCTTCAAAGTGACTCTGCTGTTGATTAAGCTAGAGCCAGAAGAAGCTTTGGGTTTTTCCAGCTAAACCCAGCAGCAGTGAAGAGTAAACCTCTGACCCAACAGTTTGTAAACTATCTTTACCACATGAGTTCAGACTTGCAGCTGAAACACGGCTATAAGGAGTTGACTGGTTAATCAGAAATCCCAATGCTTACTGTAAGTACAACACACCTGAAACAGAATATGACCATGAGTTTCCTGGATACAGGTAGCAAAATACATGTTTAACATACCATGCTATTGCTGTGGTTTTTTAGATTTATTTTTATTTTTTGTCAGTCCAGTCTTTTGTTCAGTAATTGTTCGGCATGCAAGGGAACCAAAATTCAAATACAGACATTTTTATTGATTTTACTGATTTTAACAATTTATTTAATTGGCATAATAATACATTACTGTATGAATATGGTATTCAGTTCCATGGTATTACCATGAAATACTATGCAATCACTAGAAGAATTGGAACAGTTGGAACTTTTTTTTTCTAGGGGATGTCTGTTTAAGGCTTCCATCATATCTAAGACACTTTGAATGTTTTTTTTCAAAGCCCCACCATCTGAAATTAAGCATTGGTAGATACAAGGTTCCCAAAGGCCCTCTCTTTGTGACACAATGTGTACCATTACTAGATGTCTCAAACATTTCTCCAGAACTTGTGGCTTTAGAGTCTGCTTGAGTCGAGGATTAGGCACTCCTGAAATGGATTTATTTCAGTGCTAAAACTGTTTATTAAATATAATAGACCATCAGAGTTGTCAGTGGAAGGAAGAAGAAAAAAGGGAGCCATCATCATTTACCACCGAAGTGAACGTTTTCAAAAGAGGCAGCTGAAACGTCTTGGTTAAGGCCGAGGTACCACATGGTCTCAAATTACACGTGCATGTTAAACCAATTCCAGAAGAGGCTAAGCAATTTTTCTTCTAATGACATAGCCATTTACTGTACATTTTGATTTTTCTGTTTTTTTCCCCTTATTTTTTAGCTTATAAATCTCCTCTAACCTTCCATCAACAGCACAAGAAATAAAAATTATAAATGTATGATTGGTTAGCTCCAGTCAGCAAAGGTTTTTCAAGTCAATAAACTTAAATACAATTAAGTACAAAGAGCCTGTTTATTGAATATGTCTCATGTAATTTATCACACTTCTCCTCCCCCATATAAAAAGAGCAGTATATCTGTAACATACATTTCAGCAGCAGACAAACATATCAGGGCATTTCAACCAAAGTGGCCTCCTTCCAAATCTGGTAAGGACTTTTAGTCTGTCCCACATCAGGCATATCAACAAACAGAGCACGCCAAACTATGGGTGGTCCGATTATCATTATTTGTGTCTTCAACAAGCCTGGAATCTTTAAATATGTGGCAGATGCCAGGCACCCTGTTTTTGCACAGTAATGTGTGCTTCCAAAGGTCCCGAGACAGATTTTTTATTTCATGCAACACTTCATGATAAATAATTTGTGGATGATTTTTAATTCCTTTAGACGATGAATATTTTGGCCCGCGTTATGACTTTGTGGTCAAACTACTGAGTGTTACAGTGTTAACATGCACATTCTGACATTCTGTAACACAGTGATGTTCGATGTGACAGGAAATTTCAGTCATGGATTAATGCGCTGTGACACCACTGTTTTGTTAGCAAATTACTAACAAATGAAAGCAACTGCATTTGTGAAACTTTCCACAGCAGTTAGCTGTTTCTGTTTACGACATCCCATGGAGAATGACTTGATGTTGACACAGTTGTAGACATCATCTGTAATGATGTGTGTCACTGATGAAAGCTTTCAACACATATGCTTTTTAAGTCATTTATCAGAATGCATACTTCTAATCATCTGCAACATCTGGAACAACCATGGGATATGTAAACTAAAATGAAGACAGAGCGAGAAAGCATGCATAGTGGAATGTAAACTTTAAGTGTGGTATTTTTATGGAGAGTTTGAGTGTAAGATTATATTTTGTATATTTATTATAGTTGTTTGCTGAGGCAAGTTTCACTATTGCTGTTGCTTACGATTGTGCTACTTGCATGAATAATACCCAAAAATGTGTGGCTTGTTGAGGACAGTTGTGCTATTACATTTCTAACTGATTAGATTTGTGATTTTTGCCTGGTAGATGATAAAATATAGGATTTTTGCCCGGTGGATGATATTATTATTTATTTTAATAATTTGTAAAAATTATTTGTAATGAATTATTTTTCTATTTTAATTGTTTAATTTTTGTTTATTACAGGCAAGCATACTTACATTTAAAAATAAAATGTAAAATTATTTTTCTTTTTTACTTTTTTTTTTTTTAAGTTTTAAAAAAGTTTTTTTTAAGTTTTAGTTTTTAGTTACAAGATGTAATCACAATCCAAACACGTCTTCTTTATGTGGTTAGAAATGGTGGTATATTTCCAAAATGGATTTGTCAATTTTTGTATCTCAAAAACAAACTCTGGTCAGACGACTTATATGAATTGATGACATTGATGGTATCATAGAATGTAATTATAGAAAAATGCAACAAAAGAAAATAAAAATGCCGCCAAACCAAAAAGCGGAGCAGCAGACGTGGAAGAATTCAGAGTGGGCTTTGGGAAGACATCCAGGAATGAGAAGACGTTATCGTCGATCCCCATCAGGCCTGAGTTATGAGAAGCATCAGTGATCTCTTGTTCTTTGTGCAGGAATCAAACATCCTATCTTCATATTCTAAGCAGCACACACATAAAAAAAACGCACACAGATGCAGGGATGCATGCGGGGGAATGGGGACGTGCTCATGTCCGCTCTTGTACCAGGGGTGAAGGAGCTCGGAGATTGAGAAGACAAGAAGTCTGTCAGGTTGAAGCTCGTCGCAGATGGTTTTATACAGAGCTGATCCTCCCTATACGCAAAATACGCAAGCTGCGTAGGGCCAAAGTGGCCTCCTTCCAAATCTGGTAAGGACTTTTAGTCTGTCCCACATCAGGCATATCAACAAACAGAGCACGCCAAACTATGGGTGGTCCGATTATCATTATTTGTGTCTTCAACAAGCCTGGAATCTTTAAATATGTGGCAGATGCCAGGCACCCTGTTTTTGCACAGTAATGTGTGCTTCCAAAGGTCCCGAGACAGATTTTTTATTTCATGCAACACTTCATGATAAATAATTTGTGGATGATTTTTAATTCCTTTAGACGATGAATATTTTGGCCCGCGTTATGACTTTGTGGTCAAACTACTGAGTGTTACAGTGTTAACATGCACATTCTGACATTCTGTAACACAGTGATGTTCGATGTGACAGGAAATTTCAGTCATGGATTAATGCGCTGTGACACCACTGTTTTGTTAGCAAATTACTAACAAATGAAAGCAACTGCATTTGTGAAACTTTCCACAGCAGTTAGCTGTTTCTGTTTACGACATCCCATGGAGAATGACTTGATGTTGACACAGTTGTAGACATCATCTGTAATGATGTGTGTCACTGATGAAAGCTTTCAACACATATGCTTTTTAAGTCATTTATCAGAATGCATACTTCTAATCATCTGCAACATCTGGAACAACCATGGGATATGTAAACTAAAATGAAGACAGAGCGAGAAAGCATGCATAGTGGAATGTAAACTTTAAGTGTGGTATTTTTATGGAGAGTTTGAGTGTAAGATTATATTTTGTATATTTATTATAGTTGTTTGCTGAGGCAAGTTTCACTATTGCTGTTGCTTACGATTGTGCTACTTGCATGAATAATACCCAAAAATGTGTGGCTTGTTGAGGACAGTTGTGCTATTACATTTCTAACTGATTAGATTTGTGATTTTTGCCTGGTAGATGATAAAATATAGGATTTTTGCCCGGTGGATGATATTATTATTTATTTTAATAATTTGTAAAAATTATTTGTAATGAATTATTTTTCTATTTTAATTGTTTAATTTTTGTTTATTACAGGCAAGCATACTTACATTTAAAAATAAAATGTAAAATTATTTTTCTTTTTTACTTTTTTTTTTTTTAAGTTTTAAAAAAGTTTTTTTTTAAGTTTTAGTTTTTAGTTACAAGATGTAATCACAATCCAAACACGTCTTCTTTATGTGGTTAGAAATGGTGGTATATTTCCAAAATGGATTTGTCAATTTTTGTATCTCAAAAACAAACTCTGGTCAGACGACTTATATGAATTGATGACATTGATGGTATCATAGAATGTAATTATAGAAAAATGCAACAAAAGAAAATAAAAATGCCGCCAAACCAAAAAGCGGAGCAGCAGACGTGGAAGAATTCAGAGTGGGCTTTGGGAAGACATCCAGGAATGAGAAGACGTTATCGTCGATCCCCATCAGGCCTGAGTTATGAGAAGCATCAGTGATCTCTTGTTCTTTGTGCAGGAATCAAACATCCTATCTTCATATTCTAAGCAGCACACACATAAAAAAAACGCACACAGATGCAGGGATGCATGCGGGGGAATGGGGACGTGCTCATGTCCGCTCTTGTACCAGGGGTGAAGGAGCTCGGAGATTGAGAAGACAAGAAGTCTGTCAGGTTGAAGCTCGTCGCAGATGGTTTTATACAGAGCTGATCCTCCCTATACGCAAAATACGCAAGCTGCGTAGGGCCCCCGAAACACCAGGGGGCCTCCTTGCTCTCAAAGATGATTTAATTTTAGTTTAGTTTTTGAATTTGGCCAGCGGTTATGAAAACATGAACGATAATTTCTTTTAATGCGGTTCGCTGTCGCCCTTTCTACGTAAAAATCAGTCAAATCATGTAATGTGAATGTCGTACAGTCTTGCTCAAGACTAAAAAAAACAAGTTGAAAGCGTACCGAGCCGCGAAAGAGACACTGTTTCTCAATCGGTTTCGGTGAGCGTGAGTCGAGATTGAGTGAAACACGGACAAATGCGTTTCATTCATTCGTTCATAACCACTCATACCCCACTTCACTGCCACAGTTTTGCGTAGGCCCCCCAGAAGTCTAGGATCAGCACTGGTTTTATACAGACAGGTGGCACAGATTTCTCACCCATCACCACATAATCTGCATAATTTTAGAGGAAATCCTGCTGATTAGAATTATAAATGGAATGCATTAAATAGAACTAAAAGTACAATTCTAACAATTCCCATTCATGTCTGTAACAATGACATTCAGAACAATGTGCCAAAGTTTACGATTCTTGCTGTTGCATGCAATTCGATCAATAAGGAGTTAGAATTGCTCTTAGAATAAGATTGTATTAACACTTGTGACGAGCGTCCCGCAGGTTCATCAGCGTCGCCCTGGAAACAAGCAAGGCACACCTGGCCGTCCTCATCACAGGCTGATCGGTCACAGCTGCAGCTCATCAGGAGGCGGCCACATAAGCCACGCAAGCCCTGCCATCTAGGAGATTCCTCCATGAGACTGAGCACTAACTCGCCCTCTCATTTTTCCCACAGACAGCAGCGTGTGACCGACCAGCCCCACAGGAGCACTGCACGGACCCTCTGCACTGGGAAGACGGAAGAGAGCACTCACGGCACCGGAGCACCTACCTGGACCTTTCTCCCTCTCACCCACCACACCAATAAATCCACCCTCCGGGGTATTGATTGAGATTACTTGTCGTGTGATTCTTCACCCCGTTACACACTTCATAGAATAAACCGAGGCCTATAATCATAATCATGGAGGTCAATAGGGCAAATTCTTGTGTTTTGTTAAAATAATTTATATGTAAAGGTTCAAAGAGCTGCAGACATTCAAGTGAAATTTGATCAGTTGCATTGATTTATACTGTTACGCAGGGCATGAATGTGTAGCGCTGTGGATATGTCTCATAAGACAAGGGAGGTTTTCGTAATTAAAAAATAAAATAAAATAAAATAAAGATCTCCCACCACTACGGTGAGTCATAAACCTTTATTATACATGTCACCACTTCAGCTTCAGGATGACTGCTAGGTTAGATAAGCAAAGAGACCTCAGTTATCTAGTTTTCCGCTTCAGAAAAAGCCTACGCTCTTCACCCAAAACAAACGCACTGAAACACAGCTCCTGAGCACGAAGATAACTCTGTGTCCTTCAAAAGAGAATGAGTGATACAGACTGATCCAAAACAGCTGGAGGGCTCTCTTGAGCAACAAGGGGCAAGTGACACACTAGCCGGACTATGTGTTTTATATGTAAACATGTGGGCTTCCTGTTCCTTTTGATCGCACTTTCCATTTTGAAAAAGTGCCATTTATAATCAACAGCCTGAGGTGGTAACTCTTTACAGATGCTTGTGTTAAAGTCCAATGCAAGGCATTACACGCCTGTTTGAGTATGGTGATGACACTTTTAATAAAAGCATGTGTTCTGTTCCATGCGGGGGTTACATTTGAACAATTCTAGGCTGAATTGAAGGACCAGATGGCTACAGACAGAGCACAGGCATTGGTTGAATGTTCCTAGGTCCTGTTTACCCTCAGATTAACCTCAGAACACATCTGCTTCCTGGTGCAGAGTGAGTGAAAGCACAGTTGAGCAGCTGTCCACCTCCCTGAGCCGACTGGAGTGAACTGACCTTGTACATTTGACCACAGTAAAACTAATCCCTGGATTATTTCCAGAAGCATTTGTTAATTTAATATTAGGAGCTGTATCTTAGTAATCATATTTAGGCAAGTTCATTTTTTTTTCTTTATGTAGGTTAAGGTTTAGATTGTCTTTAACATTATTACCCTATGCCCTATTCCACCTACTGGTTTCTTCATTATATTAAAATCATAAAACATTTAGTAACACTTTACATTAATATTAGTTAATTAATTAGATGTGAATTAACTATGAGCAACAATTTTTGCATCTTATTTTAATCTGTTAATGTTAATTTACAAATAGTTGTGAGCATTTGTCATATATTACTGTTAATTAACTTAAAATGTTCATCATATATAAATGTTAAATAATTGAAAATTTAAATAAATCTATTGGTATAAGTAGTAAAATAAACATTAGATTATGAACCTTTAGATAAATACAATTATTGTTGATACTGTTAGTTGCATTAACTAAAGCTACAAATTCATATTATCTGACATTTATTAAATTAATATTTTGTTAGCCTAGTGAAATTAACTGTATCTAAAGTCTTTCTTTTTAAAATTTTTTTTTTTAAGGATCCTATTAGAGACTGCATAACATAGAACAATATTACAATGACTTAGACTTTGAAAAAAAAATTCCATCCTTTAAAGTCCACATCAAAAACCTAAACTAAAGTGACCTGAGGATTACAAGATTGAGGTAAAGCTGGGCTAAATGACTCATGGCGTTCCTGCTCAGAAGTTGCCACAAAGCCCTTGGACCCAATGACTTTGTACCAGCACTTGAAACCGAGCAGCTGATGAAAGTTTACGGTCCGTTTACAGCTGTGCAGATGTTCAGCCCATGCATGTAACATGCATAGCTGGAAACATGTAAAGTTTGTTGAGACCAGCTGCATTCTTTACATTCTACCCAAATAAGTATAAACCTTTGTAGAGGTTTTAGAATAAAAAGAAGCGTACTAAAAGAAGCTTTGGTGTTCTGATGTTGAAAGGACATTTAGAGACATTCAAGCCAAGTCTGTTTTTACGCCAATGTCTCTCTGGACTGCATTAAGACTAATTAAAAACTTCAGATAACATTGAAGCAGTACTGAAAGATCATTGAGGGGACTTTCCCTCTCCAACAGAGAAAGAGCAATGAGGAGTTGGTGGTTAGCTTGGATGAAAATGAGTGGCACAGAGGTTAGCATAGCCAGCACAGTTGATTTGAACAGTTAATGCGTTTAACAGTTTCTAACTAGATCGTTTCCAACCTCCTGGCTTCTTACATGATGTTACCGTGAAGGTATTGACGGAGTGACCAAAATCATAACCTACAGGAGTCTCTCTGTCTCTCGCTGTCATGCGCTGCAAATATTTCTGTCTCGTAAAGTCGGCAGTCGCACTGCCGAACAAGCAGACGGGCCAAGTTGAAAGAGTGCACTTTCTTCTGAGGGTGGGCACTTTGGCCCCGTGGCGAGAGTCTGACAATGCCTATAGAAGATTTACAAGGCTATGAAATGAGTTATCAGATAAAGCATTCATCTGAGAGGGAGACAGAAGGAGAAACGGTAAGCTAAGGAGTCGAGAGGTGTAGGGTGAAGGAAACCAGAGAGACATAGCTTCCACGTGAAGAGAGGCAAAGCGTGCTCAATAACGAAGATCACTTTATCATCCTTTTCCATCAAAACCATTCTCTATTCTCATCCCATCTGGATGTTTCTCAAAATAAACATTTATTGACCTGAAAAATTCTGGAGATGTCAGATAGTGCAATCCATCAGTCCGCAGACCACAAAATTATACAGCTAATATCCATCCGCCAGGCGGCCTGATATGACTGAATGTGAAAATCAGCAAAAAGAAGCAGGCATGAGACATCCCGGCACCAAATAATTGAACGTTAAGATGCAATTGAATGAGCAAGACCTGTCAGTTAGGCTCAAAATGAAACAACAATAATGTCAAAATGGGGAAATGAACGCACATCTGGTAGAAAGATGTCCTCTTATTTGTCTAGGTGGCTTGCGTTAGCTAGGATTATCCTGACAAAGCTTTTCCTTTCTAAATAGATATAACTTATTTATCATTGAAAGTCTGCCTAAGTATTCCTGATGACTGATATCAGCTGGCTTTAAGGAATTTTGAGAACTGTAATTGTGAAATGGCAGCGGGAGGATTCGGAAACAAATCTGCCTTGTAATATAGATGAAGAGTGACAATAGGAACAAAACTGAATCCTGTAAAAATGGGTTGGATATCACATCTTTGCTCTGATTCTCTGCTAGGTGGATACATCTCTTAGCTAAAGATGTTGTGTTGATGTTAAGCCAGCTTAAATGACATCTTATAGGAGTATTTGTGTTACAGTCTAAGCTAAATTGACAGTATTTGTGGCATATTATTACAGTAAAGTTTATGGTGTGACACTATCAATGGAAATTATTGGGGCCAATTTTTGAAGGATTTAAAAGCAGCAATGTGAAGTTTGTAATTTTATAATTGTCTGCTATGCATTATTTGAGCTGTAAAGTTTTTTTTTGGCCATTTTTACAGTCGTTTTAGGTTTATGGCATTGCATTGTCATGGCTACAATGTTGTAAAATTGAATACAACATGAGACAGAAAGCATTAGTAAATTATTTTTTCCACACTAAAACCATGTTTACATGCATATCGTTAATGTCTTGTGGCTACAGTATAATATTAAAATGTATTTTAAGGTTTATGGATTGGCCCCATTAGCTTCCATTTTAAATGCCTCACTGCAACCCATTTTAAGAATTAAATTTTAAGGAAAGGGAGGGACAAGTTGGAATTTTTATGTAATATATTATAAATATATTTTTATGATTTTAGAGGTAATCAGCATTATGCAAAATGTGCAGTTGAGCTTATCTTTGAACTGAACGCAATATTTCTGCTGTAAACTACTTTAAAGAACAATGCAAGACTCATTCTAGAGTTGCAAAGCACAAATTTCATCTCATAAAACCATAGGAGATAGCTAAGGTATGGCTAAAGTTGTTCTGCAGTGTTAAAATTGGCATGAACAATCCTGGAGAGACAGATAGAGACAGAAAGAAATGACTGTGTGGAATGCTGGAATTTCACAGGTTTTGGAGTGAAAAGAATGTGGTTGAATACACAGATTCAGATCTGTGTAGGAAATGGAAGCATGTCTGAACAGAAGTATGAAGAAGCATCCAGCCAATAAGTATATGGTTTGAGTGTCACTCCCCAGTAGCTTCAGGGTCTGACCTATAATGATATAATTTATATGCTGAATATTACAGACTAACAAACAAAATAAAACACATGGGAAATGGTTAGCCACAGCCGACCAAATACATTTTATTTTAGTATACAGATAGTTTCCCTATTTGAGAGATGTAAGACGTCTAATACAGATCAAATATGTGCCAGGAGAGTTTTCTGTACATAGTGACATGAAATGCATGACATTTTAGAGCTGATATTTGTGTGTGCTACTTTTCTAAAGTTTCATGAATTTTTAGTGTATCATTTTAGCGCTTATTTTACTACCTCTAAAAGCCATCAATTAATGCTATTGATCCGTCCAACCATCCATCCATCAATTTCGACTTTACATCTTACTTTCAAATTTGAACTGTAATTATATCTCAATTTAAATTCAATACACCTTTATGGATTGTGTTTAATTTTGATTAACTTATTGAAAAGCTTATTGCTGTTAGGTTAGCATCTGGATTAGTGTCTAGCAGTGACATATCAACATACATTTTTGTTCACACATGCATGCTAAACATTTATATATTACAGGGTGAAAGGCATTTTATGTTTTTATATTTATCGATGATAGGTACAGTAGATGAGGACAGGAAATGTCAAAGCATATGCGTCAACCAAGCCACAGCTCAAATGAAATACACTGGTTTTGGTCCCACATATTGTGTGCATGATGAGATATTTACATATATGCTTTCAAGATATATGTTTTATTAGTATGTGTTTCCTGGGAATCACGCTCATAATCTTGGAGTTCCCAGCACCATGCATTGAGCAGCATGAAGAGATATGTGAAGTTTACTGGGAGACAGATTAAGTGAGCATAACAAATAGAGAATAAAAGAAGCATGTGGAGTGCATACAGTGATTCTTTAGTGCATCCACTCCTGTTTCCTGTAATCATCTGAATACTTAACGCCACAGCTCTCCACCTCTCGTCTCTCAACATGCATGCATGAATAACTTCAAAGAGATAACATTTAAGCCTCACTGAACCGCCACTCCATTTACCGCAGCTAAACTCACTTTTAACCCACTTTTCACACCACACCTACCGTGAACAGACTCCTCACTTCTCCCCACCCACCCCTTCAAAATGCAACAACCACTTTTGTCTCCCAAACACTTAACTGCCACTTTTTTCATAAGTGGTAGAGCACCTCTCCACATGTACAGGCGGAGGGAAAAAAGCATAGGGTGGAAAGATATCTTAAAACATGACCCCTTAAAAGGATACGAGTCATCTGGCCTTTTGTGTCGGTTTTGGATGATGGAGACCAGGTGCAGTACTTTCATCTATGTGTGTGTGTGTGTGTGTGTGTGTGTGTTGGACTTGGCTGAGACGGAGTAAGACTTCAGTTTGACCCATGAAATACTGAAATATTGAGTTCTTTATTCAACTTATTGAAAAAGTCCACAGGGCAAATGATAGATTGAAAACAGCCCTAAATTAAAATGTAGTTGGAAATTTCTTTTGAAAAGTTTTATAATGTTTATGAAATGCTTGTTAAGCATGGATTTGGACTTTTAATATCTGTATAATATATACATATTATACATACATACATATATAATATACATACATGCATAACAGCAAATCACAGCAAAGACATGTATGTTTTATAAAGATTTCTATTTCAAACAATTGCTTTTAAACAGCAGCACAACATTGCTAATAATAAATAATAATAAAAAAAAACGTTTCTTGAGCAGAAAATCAGCATATTAGAATGATTTCTGAAGGATCATGTGACACTGTAGACTGTAAGTAATGGCTGCTGAAAATTCAGCTTTACCATCATATAAATAAATTACACTGTAAAATATATTAAATTACAAAACGGTTATTTTAAATTGTAATAATATTTCAAATTATTACTGTAAATATTACACTATTTTACTGTATTTTTAATAAAATAAATGCAGCCTTGGTGAGCAGAAGAGACTTCTCTCAAAAACTCTTACAGTCCCAAGATTTTTAAATAAATATATATTTCTTTTGCAAAGAGAAAAAAAAAACAGTCATGAATGACTACAAATTACATATTTCTACAATTAATAACCGTTTTTTTTTTTTTGCGCGACTCTGCGTTCACACCAGTAGGTGTCAGTAGACACTATGCATATCAACCTTTAGGTGTCAATAGCGGTGGAAGTGATAGTTTGAAATCGAATGCACAAAAAAAAGGTTCTAAATACCATGTGCCCAGCACCATGCATTGCACTAATAGCACTAAAAGTGGTTCATTGGCTCGTAATCATAGGGGAACCACTTTAAGTGCTATATAGCTCCTATCTTTAAAGGTGCTACACAGCACCTTTGTCAAATGGTGGTATGTAGAACCATAAGAGGAACCCCATTCTCCTCCTTAGATTTTAGATATGTTACTCCACTCATATGTTTGCTATGAATGGGAATTGACTACAATCAGGGCCATCCTTAGGTGGTGCAACTGGTGCAGCCGCACCGGGCCCCGCGCTTGAGGGGGCCCCACGGCGAACGGGCAGAGGGTAATGTTTTTATTTATTTATTTAATACATTTTTTTAACAGTTTACTAATGTTTATGGCATGTTTGTGATTTATGGCATCGTTAGTGCATTTTAACTTCTTTTTTTTTTTTTTTACGAGTTCTCAATTTAACTGAACACATTTTGACATTTAACGTCAGAATAACAGGCTGAAACATCAAAGGTTGTTGCTTGGTGCCAAATCTTCAGATATAGCAACGAGTGAGTGGCTGCAAATATACATTTCTCTCTGTATATGTGTGAAGAAAGTAACTATGTAAAGGGCTGTAATGGATTCTAGGTCAGCAAAACAATACCTGCTGAGCGCATAAGAGTAGAAAAGAGAAGAGAAAAAGGGAAACAGAGAGTGTTTACAGTATGGCCGCCTTTCGACATTTTTAAGAGCCAATAAGATAAATCCCCCACCAAATTTAGTTCCAGATTATATTTCGAAAAGACCATTCGATTTAATTCTCCTCTCCTTTAAGTATATTTTGGCCACAAATGTGTTTTGATAGGCCTCTGGAAGTTAATGAAAATGGGCTGGCATGTTTAATTTGGTGGGACAAGCCCAGATTGAAGAGTATGCATCTTTTAATCAGCACATGGGTCAACTGAATGTATATGCTAGGATTGTGTCCTCGGCCAAGACATGTGAATGCTCAACCTCAGTCAGATTTACAAGGTGGTTATTACTGGGCTGTGAGTCTGAATGTGTGTGTATTGGTATATTTGTATATCTGTGGGATCGTGCTTCTGTGCGTGTGTGTTAAACCGCTCTCATTAAAAAGAGATGACATATATAATCAATGTGCAAGATTGTTAAATTTAGACGTGTAGAGGATATGGTTAAGCTGACTGAGACTTTTCCAAACTCACCATGTTTTTTTTTTTGTGTCTCTCATGCCTTAAACATCAGGGCAACATTTGATTTGTACAAGGCTAGTGTAATTTAAAAAGCTAATTTAGAACAAACAAATGAAAGCGAGTACTAAAGCACTTTTAGAAGTGCTCATTTCCCCCATCTCATTTGGTTGGCTTAGATAGAAATGGCAAAAGCCCACTGGCAAAAGTTCCCCCGCAAATTGATTGAGCCCTTAACCCAAACCCTTAAAGGCTGGGCAGCCAGTCAGCCATTATGAAGGACACATTTTTCCTAGGTATGATGGCAAAAAGGGCCAACACATGAATGAGACAGATAAAAAACATATACAGCGTTATATCGCCCCCTTCTGGTGAATGGCTCGCTTCCAGAATCATGTTTGACCTTTTTAGCATTTAGATCTGGCCACCTCGGGAAACCCCCTTAACAATATTCTCAACCTCAGCTGAACTGCACTGTGCTGCAGAACTTCTCTGCAACCATCTACTGTATGCATTCCAGCAGCTTTTGGTTTGGACAGGGCTGCTCGAGCACATCTGGGACTGGTTTACTAAATCCCAAGTCCCCACACTTTCAGTTTAAAGGTTAAAATTCGTTTCCACGCTATAAATGAAGGTTAGGTCTGTTTATTTGAGTTGCAGTCTTCAAAATTATACAAGACCTTAACTGACCGTTTCCATATTTGTGTGATTAATCTGATTTACGTTTGTAATGTGGCAAACTGGGATAAAATAAATATGGCTTTGGTGGTGGAATTAGATTAGTTGGATTTGGTTGAGGCTTGTGTCCTTCCTTACCGAGGTTGGGATAAAATTAGAATTTAAGGTTTGGATATTGGTAAATTCATGAGTTGGAATTGGAATAAAATGTACGATTATTATTATTTTATTATTATTATTATCATCATCATCATTATTTGTTTTATTAATATTTAAAAAATACATTAACTACAGCTGTTGAATATGTCTATTCCATTTTAAGTTCTTTAAATTCAATTTAGAATTAAATTGTGCATCCTGTTTGCCACCTCAATTCAAAACCAGGAACTGAATTAGAATTTAAATGGCATTTCAGTTGTGAATTTTGAACAAACAAGGTCCTAAACATGTGCTGTGCATGAATCCCAACCATGCTAACCATTGTCCAGAAGTATTTTTATACCACAAGGGGGCAGTATAAGAACACTTGATCTGCTCTTCCAAGCAGTTACTTCAGATTTATGTGCTTGTTCCTTGGGAGGGTAATCAGCAGGTTGTCAAAGAAGAATCATGCATCACTCATCAGGGAGCGCCCTCTCTGTCCTTTCCTTCTCCTGGCAGTCCTGTTCCAGCCTATATTCAGAGGATGATCTTTTGTGCTCAAAGACCCTCATCAGATGATTATAACTGATTAGTGTATATGTATATGTAAAAATATTTGGTCTAATTAAAGCTGAAGAAAATATTCACCTTTGCGCAGTAATATTTCATTAAAATTTAATTTTGCGCCACCAAAGTCCCTCCTCTCCAAACACATATAGAGAATATTTCAAGATTCACTCAGGTCTCACCATACTTTTTTTCTGCTTCATTCTGAAGCACATTATGGAAGTAAATGCAGGCAGTGTTATTTCAAGTGTCATCCTTTTAGCATTAAAAGCTTAAGTAAAACTTTATAAAACTGCCCCCAATTGAATAAAAAAGCTTTTTTTAATTTTTTTTTATTAAAACCTTTGGCCTACTTGACACAAAAACTCTTAAGAGACACCAGCAAATAAATATTTCTTCTACATTTGAGACATTGTATGATATTTATCAAGAACAGCTTTTATGAGGATGGATGCAATTGAAATAGGGTAACCTTTAGTCTCAAGGCCGGATAATTGTTCAAAGTCCTTTTTTATTGTTTTTAAACATGGCAAAAAGAATCATGAATGTTGTTATGAGTGTCTATAGTGAAGGTCATGTTGGTAAGAATTTCTCAATTTAAAGAAGAAAAAAAAAAAAAAAAAAGAGGGTAGGGTCGGGAGCCAGTCAGTCTCTTCAGTCTAAAGTGCCGTCCTTCAAAAATGGGGCTGAAAAGAGGTTTTTAGTTAGTGCCAGATTGCATTCCACACAGTTCATTACCCAGCACTTACAGAGAGGACAAAGGTATCCCTTTGTATTATACATTCAAGGCTGATGAGACGAAATCCATTTCAAGTCAGAGAGTCAGGTGCTGAAGGGAAATGCCGGTTGAGGGGTGAAAAAAAAGAAAGAAAAAGAATTGGTTGCAGGGATTAAACCCTGTCAGGTGAAGTTGTATGAGGGACTAGGCTACCCTTTTACTTTCTTCTGATGATTGCCACCGGTTGTTTTTTATGTCAGCAGGTTGAAGCGACCCCAATAACTTGATATTTAGGGCCTGGAATGTGAATTGTACCAGGAGAACCCCCCCCCCAACGTGATTTTTACTGGGGGACCCCCTCAAAAGCAATTGGGCTATTTTCAGGCATTTTTTGAGTAGTAATTGGGGGGTTTTGTAGCGAAAACCTGGCAACCCTGCACCAGACAGAGCTGTCGGCGATTCTTCCTATTGTAAAGTCATGCAGTGTGTAACCTCCTGTCGTCGTTCCATCGTGCAGTATGAACACAGCAACAACTGAATGCTACCCCAGATAGTCATTCAGTGTGAAACCAACAGTGATGCGACGTCTTTGAAAATCGTGCAGCGTGAACTCGGCATTAGCATGCCAAATATTTTGCAGGCGTCGGCGACGTGTCGGCAATTCCCTCAGATCGCGTCTTTGATAATTCACACTGCATGATTGTCACTCGCGTGAACGAGCACCGATTTGCCTCCGATTTCGGGCATTTGTTGGTGATTTCGCAAAACCTGTCAGCGAGTGAAAAATCGGGCTAAAATCGTGCAGTGTGAACTCGGCATTAAACAAGTTACATATTGTATGAAAGCCTGTGTATTTGATCTGTGATTTGCTTGACAGTTTTGATGTCAGGGCAGCAGGCATAAAGAAAAGGCTAGAGTTTTCATAGGCTTACATAACCTTTCTCATCAAATATCCACTATTAGTATGCACCAATAATCTCCAACAATATAACATGATGTGCCATCTGGAGTGTGATCACCTTAGAAAATCGCAGAACCATATCACTCAGTACCACCGTCATTATCCTGATTAAAATGATGGTGCAATTTATATGAGCTGTGAATGTCCTCTTGAGCCCTGTTAAGTTGTATTGTTGTATTTTTACGGCTGTGATTTTACCCCAGCTTTGAATCTACAAGGTCAAGCACTGGGTATGAAATGTTGTCAAAATTCAGTATGATTAAAAATATCAGAGACATGAGAGACAGCAACACTGTCTGTGTGGCCTCATAGCATAAGCTTCTAGTTTTGGTGGAGTGTTTATCAAAAAAACATGTAGACCTTTACAAATGTTCATTCACAAACAACTTCAGAAGCTTCCGCAGGCATATACTTCTGGCTGAATACCAAACAGAGTCATATCCTTGTGTTATTGTGGGCCAAGTAAGAACTAATAAATCAGACAAACCCATTTGGAGACCCCAAAGCTGGAAAGGAACTAAATTGTATCTTAAGCAAGATAAGAATGACCATTTATCTAAAACAGCACCTTACAAAGATTACCAGAGGTGCAATTTTTGGGTGAGTAACTAGAGAAACTCGTAGTTCAAGGTTTGTTTTCTTGGCCACAGATCACAGTCTGTTAAAGTTTCTACAAAGAAAAATAGAGTCCATTACATATAAACCAATTGCCCTAACAACAAGACAAAAACGGCAAATAATACTGATGTAATATCAAAACTTTAGTTCTCTGAGGTCATTTCTACTACAACTGTTAATTGCAGTGCAAATTGGCGGCATTTGCATTTGTATGAAAAGAAAGAGAGCAAGTTTATGGTATGATACAAGAGACGTGATCTTAGCATGATTATCTGATGAATGGCTTGATATACAAGTACAGCATTGTCATGGATGACAACAGAAATTGGAAATATCTGACTGCTGAATATCATGACCAATCTGGATTAAAGGAATAGTTCATTCCTAAATTATACTAAAATAACACTGGATTGAGCAAAGATTTGTTGGTTTAAGCTGTTTTTTTTTTTTCTAGATACACTCTTAAAAATAAAGGTGCTTCACGATGCCATAGAAGAATCTTTTTGTCTAAATGGTTCCATAAAGAACCTTTAACATCTGAAGAACCTTTCTGTTTCACAAAAGGTTATTTGTGGCGAAAGAAGGTTCTTCAGATTATAAAAAGGTAAGAAAGAGATGGTTCTTTAAAGAACCTTTGACTGAATGGTTCTTTTTGGAACCAAAAATGGTTCTTCTATGGCATCGCTGTGAAGAACCTTTTGAAGCACCTTTATTTTTAAGAGCGTAGATAGATAGATTCAAATGTACATGTCAGAGAAATTAAGGCATTTAAATGTAGCTAATTAGTGGATAGACTCCTCTGTTTTATTCCCCTCTTTTCAGATCAATATATTTCTTCAGGCACACTGCTCTGCACAACATGTTCCCTGCACACTGCTGAGTAGACACAGTCAGATCAAGAGAAGAGCTGAGAGAATGTGATGGCTCATGTTACAGGGGAAGGACGAGCTTCTCCATCTCTCTGCTGCGGCTGATCCTGCCTGATAACAGAAGCAAAGATTCATTTTCAAATCCTTGCTAAATCCTTCCATTTTCTGTCAGGCAGTATTTTTCATGTTTTTTGGTCGGAGGGCTTGGGTCCCTATCCAGTACATCTCTTAGAGGTGTTAAAAAGGTGTCTGATCTCTAGCACTGGTTCTGAAGTATTTAATGTGGAATATTAATGTCAGCTGGAAGAACAAACCTCAAGTCTTACTCTTTTATTGGACCAGAGGACATTTTATCCCAGATGGGTTTATAAAGCATGAGTGCTTATTAAGTTGTGTGATCTTGAAAATTCAGTATGAGGATAAATCGGGTATCAGAATTAAATGTTAGGCCAAGAAAAGTTTCTGTAAATGGTTCTGTAAGAAGAGTGGCACAGTTATTTTTTAAAATGTTTAAATAAGTATCCTATGCACACCATGGCTGTATTTATTTTATTAAAAATAGTAAAAACAGTAATACTGTGAAATGATATTATGATTTTTATTTTAATATATTTCAAAATCAAAATGTAATCAAGATGTAAGCTGATTTACTCTAGTCTTCAGTGTCATATATGTTGTGCATATTGATATTAGTTTTGGTTTAAGATTATGAAAGTATTAATTCGTCTGGCGAGTTTGAGTGGCAAGTAAACTGATGAGAAGGAATAGCTGGACGTTTTGCATCAGACCACTAAATTATGCACCAGGATGTCTGCTTGCATCAAACGTGTCTACAGATGCTTCTATATGGGATAGTGAACCTGATGCCAGAACTCGAGAGAGACACTTCCAAAGGTTTGGATTTTTTTCTGAAGGAATGCTCAGGTCTGGCCCCTGAAGAACATCCATCTTTAGAAGCCCTAGAAGGTGCTTGAGTCTATTGATGATGTTGGATACAGGACGGGAGAAAAAACAGGAAAAAGACCCCCAAATATAATGATACTGTACACATCTCTGTGTATGATTTACACATCAACGCTGGGCGGTAGTGTTGCAACATATAGCAAAAATAGTAATTTAAATGAATTTCCTGGCAGCAACACTATTTTAATTTGCATAGCTTTTCAGTACCAAAGCTTTTTTAATGGATTGAAATATTATTATAAAATAATTTCTGTCAGCATTTCAAGTCAAATCAAGTCACATTTATTTTTATACTGCTTTATACAGTAGAGATTGTTTCAAAGCAGCTTCACGGTATTAAACTGGAAAATAACAGAATAAGTGATGCAAACTTCACAGATGAGGCAAATCCAAATTCTGCAGCTGTAGCAAGATGTTAATGTCATCAATTATGAACAAATATGATTCATAGCAGAAGACAATGGTGTTATTTTAGCAATCAAGTTATGTGTATTTTCTGTTTGTTTTGCATCAGAACTAGTGACTTGTTAAATGAATCACTCATTTGAATCAGATCTTTTCAACATGTTAGAAAATTTGACTACAGATTCAGTGTGAATCAGCAACAGAGGAAGTTCAAATCTTCATGTTACAGTTGACTATGTTTAACATTTTATATTTATATAAAAAATTGAAAAATGTTCTAACACATTTTTTAAAATCAAATGAATGCTGAATATATATTTTTTAAATTGCATATATAGAAAAACATGAAGTAGCTTGCCATGTAGCTTGCAGTGTATAGTAATTAGCTACTTTCTAGTAATGTAGCTACTTTAGCTATTTTGTAGATACTTTTTCTATTTTACTTCCTTTTTTTAGATGATCAACAGCTGAACATTTAAAAAATGTCATAATGTTTTTAAATGCTAGGTACTTTTAGAATCTATCTGTAGTGTTGTAAAGGCTAGCTTTCGGCTTACTTTAGCTAATTTGTGGTGTATTTGTTAGGCTATTATAGCTAGCTACACTTTTTGAATAGTTTTCCAACACTGGCACACTCTCCTTAAAATGTAAAAATATTCCTTGTCCATATTCAAGAGCATACAGATTAATGCATAATATGAGAGGAACACTGCCATGACATTTTCATCCAAACATTTACATATTGTGCATTCTGCATCTGATAAAACGGACCTCAGCAGCTTGCCCCCATTTGTACAGAACTCTCCGGGCAATGACTCTTCACAATTAAAAATCCGTTATTTTCTTCCATAAAAATATAATCGGCAACATGCTCTGTAGTTTCAGACAGAGCGTTTGCACATCCTGACCTCCTCTCAACCTTTGGATAATACCGAGCTTGCTATGCTATTACTGATTTCCAGTGCCTGCCCAGTGCCAGGGTTGAAACGAATATGAAGACTGCTTTGGGCAAGAATGCCTTTCGTGTAAAAACTGCAACACTAGCCAGTTCTATCAGTCTTAGATAAATGTGTGTGTGTTTATATAGATATATATTCTCTTCATTTTAAATGTTGCTGTTGGACTGCTGATATTTTGATGCTGTTGCAATATGTGTCTCTTGTGAGGCAAAATTAATGTCTGGATTGAGATGATTGTCTGCAGTCATATTGATCTGATGTTCACTCGTCTTACAAACCTTTTATTTTATATCTGTGCTGTCTTATTGTGTTTGTCCTCCCATTCAGAAATTTTGCTGAATACTGATGTTACATAAGCCTCAAAAACAAGCCATTAAAGCGAGGATGTGAAATACATAGAGTCTGTGACTTCTGAGTTAGTTGCAGCTGAATCTTTTCTGATGAGACTCAAGGAAAACACGTAATTCGGGATACAGCTCAGGTGTATAAACATAAGACATTACTGTTAGTATCAAAGGTACACTGAGTAGTATCTTTAAAAAGTTTTACATCTAAAGTGAATATGAAATGATATTTGCAACTTCTTTTACTGTCAACCTAGGCTAATACTCACTGGAAATATGTACCTGTACCTACATATATGTAAAACGCAGCTAAACATTAAATTCATTGCAGTTTCCAATTGAAATGAACACCAGTGGCAGTAAAACACCAACTTTTAACCATTTTTAACCTTTTAGCACCACTCTTCGACATTTAATACATTTAATATCTCCGATCTCCGACATTTAACATCTCCGATCTGACGCAATACATATACAACTAACTTAATTAAACATTGCCAAAATCATGCTCATCTTTTTTCAATCAAACTGAATGTACTTTTAGATTAGCCTGGGTTGAATGAGGTTTGTGATTAACACAGGATTAAACAAGAAAATTATAGTGCGGGACTAGATTTTATCTAAAGGCATTTGATTGGATCATGAAAGGTTGGTGTTGCCATGTTAGAATAGAGTTTGCAGTCAATTGTGGAGTCCTATAAATAAAGTTTCCAAAGGGAGGATTTCACAGTGATGCCATAGAAAATCCACTTTAAGTTACCCTTAAGTTTCCCCTTACATTGAAAAGTTCTTACAAGAACCATTTTAGTGTATTTTAATTTAATGATAATAATAATAATAATAATGTAATGGTTCATTTAAGAATCTTCATGGAACTATACACTCTAAAAAATGCTGGGTTAAAAAGCGACAAACCCAGCTATTGGGTTGTTTTGACCCAGCGGTTGGGTTGTTTTGAACCCAACTGCTGGGTCAAAACAACCCAATAGCTCGGTTTGTCCCTTTTTAACCCAGCATTTTTAGAGTGTAGATGTCAGTAAAGGACCTTTATTTTTAAGAGTGCATTTCCCTCTTTAAACACCAGCCACTGATGTTTTTGACCATGACTTGGAGGTTGATGGTCTTTTACCCATAGCATTTCTTTTCCAAATCACTCATTGATTGCTATTACAAATGTACACTCTAAAAACTGCTGGGTTAAATTCAACCCAGTGCTGGGTAAAATAGGGACAAACCCAGCAATTGGGCTGTTTTGACCCAGCCCTTCTGGGCAGTAACCCAACCGCTGGGTCAAAACAACCCAATTGTTGGGTTTGTCCCTATTTTACCCAGCACTGGGTTATATTTAACCCAGCATTTTTTAGAGTGTAACCTTCATTGAATTGAACATTACCATTGAACATTTACCAGCATAAAATTACTGGGAAGGTTTTAGGAAGACTGTATTGACTAGAAAATATTAATATTATCCAATGTGAAGTCTTTCCGAAGAGTGGTCAGCTAAAAGTGAAAGACTTTGTCTTGCAATTCTACCAATTTAGCACATGCAAAATTCGGGTGAACTTACTTCAAACATAACTTGCAATGACATTATGAGCTGATGGGGACAGCAGAAAGCCTAATGACGTTGTGATATTTAAGCAGATGAATAAAGATTAATGCACTAGTCAACATTTTTGCTTAATACAGCTAGAAACTGTATTATAACATCTGTATTAAGGAATTAGGGCATTTTGATTATCATCAGGATTATCTGAATATCATCATCTCTGACTTTTATACATATGTGCATGTGGAGAGGAGGTGTTTTTGACCCTGAATGTGTATACATAACACTGTTGTCACATTTAGTGGTTTTATGACCTGCAGACTCTCCTGTGAGTATGGTATTATCACACCTTTGGGAGAAGCGAGACATTGATGGACATGGAGACATAGTCACCACATTATGTCTGGCTAGCGTCCTCCAGCATTTTTCATCCCACGTCTCACATCTTAATGTGTTACGGAGGCTGCATTCAAGCATGACATCTGCTCGAGACACCCCATGCCCCTCACTCTATCCCGGGGTTACAGGATACTGTGGCATATTGGCAAATGCTGCGAGCCTCGTCTGAAAGCTTTCATCTCTTGACAGCTGACAGCTGACATCCCGCCACAGATGTTACTCTTTGTCAGCCATAAATCATTCAGTGAGACTTCAGCCTGCCATCATTTAAGTTATTATAGCTTTCAAACAATGTCGAGAGGTCAGCTCCTCTTCCCCACCTCATCTTCTTCTGAAAGTCAGGCAAGATTTCAGCTCACTTTTGGACATTAGTCACAGCGAGGGCCTTTTCAGCAAGTCGCCGATATTTCCGACCGCCGTAATGCAGATATGCCACAGTGTGGTTGATACTGATGAGGCTCAGGCTCCTGGTGATAGGTTGAGAGGCTGGATTTGATTGCATGCCGCAGAGTCAGAGAGGCTTTGGAGGTTTCCACTTGATTAAACCCGAGCTTGATGCACTGAGTGCTTGCTTTAATTTAAAAGTGGCAAATAGGGGAGCGCTGGAAATTGTAATGAGAAAATAAAATGCACAGATACAAAGTAATTGACTTTGCTGATCATCAAGGGATCAGATGAGGTTTTATTAGTGGACCTTAATTGTACTTTAATTACTAGATTTAAACATGGAACCCCTCCTCATCTATAAAAAAGTGCAGAATGCACCTAATTTCTAAAAAGTTCAGGAATACACTGGAGAGTGTTATCTGATGAACAGCTATCTGGTCTAAGGACAGCATCGATGTCATTTTCATTACTTCTTTTAAAACTTGTATACAGCACAAATGCCATTATCTGTGGTCACCAACAGGTGATGTACCTCATTATTCAAATAAGATTCCCTCTACAGGTCTCAGGCTATGCCATGTTTTCATACACAATCGTATTGCTTGTTTCTCGGTAGTTCATATGTATTTATATTTGTGCCATTAATTTAAGGCCTGAAAAGGTCTTAAAGCAGTGCACAATTCATAAAGTTATAGTATTAAATGTTGCATTCACTGTGAAAAGAATGTCTTCCTTACTTTTGTTTGTTTGTTTTTTTTTCAATAAAAAAAAAAATCAAGATGAATTTACTCGAGATGCAAATTGAACATGTAAAGTCTCGTTTTCTGAGAAACTGAACAAAATTAAGTTTATGCTTATAACAACAACAAATACTGTCTCTGTCAATGGAGAATGAAAACGTTGAACTTTTCCCTTTGAATTAAGTTGACTTTTTCTGACTCCATTGGCAGATATTTGTTCTTGTTTTAATCATAAACTCACTTCATTTTGATCAGTTTTTCAGAAAACAAGACGACAAGACTTATGAAAACATGCTTCTCAAGTAAATCTATATTGATTTCAGAATCTTTTAACATTTGAACTGGAAAACAAGACACAATTACTAAGGAGGAGCATCTTTTTTTTTTTTTTTTTTTTTTGCAGTGTGATCAGAACGTACAATAAAAGTTATTTTGATATTCTAGTGATTGGGAGCAAAGTTATTATTAATATTAATAGTAACAGTAATATTATTATTAATAATATTTATATTAATGTTAATATTAATATTAATTATGGAGAGTTTTAAAAACTTTTTAAGCATTTGTAATATAATACATTTACATTTAGAGACCATTTTAACATATTGTGTTCCATTCAATGTATTTCTTAAAGTTTCTTCTTTAAAAGTCTTAAATTTACCTTCATAAAACCTGCAGAAACCCTGTGAATAAAATAATGATAATGGTGATGAATATAATATTATTTGGTTCTCAAGAAATATTATTAAGAATCTTAAAACAGCTGCTTAATATATATATATTTTTTGTGGAAATGGGATACATTTTTTCCCCAGGATTCTTTGATGATAAAGATCAAAAGAACAGCATGTATTTGAAAGATATCTTTTTATCAGTTTAATTTGTCCTTGCTGAATAAAAGTATTAATTTCTTTAAAACAAGATTTTTTTTTTTTTGGAAAGTTAGTGTTTGTATATAAAGTTTCATTTTTATGTTTTTTGTTGTATTTTTTTTATGTATCTCATTGTAAAGATGTTTAGATATCAAATACTGATTAGGTTTTTGTCCCACTACAAAATGGTATGTGGTATGCTTAATACCTCCTTTTCTTCATTTTCTTCAATGAGCTATCAATCTACCTCCCATGTTTTCGTCACACACAACACGTTCCAGATTCTGTCTCCGTTTTTTGGGGAAAATTGTTGGATGCATTCTGAGGTATAACGGACACACCTCAATAAAGAGAGACGGCTGACAGATGTGTCATTGAGACAAATGATGCCGTGAAGCCCGGAGTACTTCACACCTGTTCACAACGCTCAACACTTGTGCTCAGAATACACAATGGATCCATAGAATCCACATCACAGTGTCTCCTGTCTGATGGTACTTCACATGGTGGGTGTATCAAACCATAAAGCTTGTTTTAAGCGCGCTGCTGGTGCTCCTAGTGTTTACACAACAGCCTCGAAAGGATTCTGTTCTTCACCTCTAAAGTGACAATCAGTGTCCTTCGCAGCACAGCTACCTGAAATGTGAAATGACGCATCTTTCAAATGATTCTGGATTAAAAGCCTGTGATGGCAGAGGTTGGCTGCTACTGTTGACTGCTAGTGGAAATCAATTCCTTGGTTTCACTTCAACCAGTGGTGTTAGAAGTAGTTTGGGGGGACAAACGTAGGAGGTTTGACTGAGCTCATGAATATTAATTAGCTTGGACTGGCATTGCTAGGCAATCTTCCTCGGGCCTTTCACACAGGATACATTCTTGTGCTGTTATTTAATTGTTTTTCTCTGTAAACATGCACTAGATGAATGTCTCTGGTTGTTTTGCAGGTCATGAGCACTATGGATTTTTAACATGCTTTGTCAAGTTAAAAACAGTTCAACTTCTAAAGGCTGTCCAGTCAGGTAATGTAATAAATATTCATGAGCCAAACCTTTGCCTTGTTGTGCCACTGTTAAGTTATTGAGCTGCAGTTCAAGCCAGTTTTACATATGCTCAGATATTTTTACCTTTTAATGTTACATCACAAACAATTTGTAGATCGAGTCTGTAGTAGAGCTTTTCTGTAGTAAGTATTTTTATATATTTATAAAAAATCATTTAAACAATTAAAATTGTCAATTGCACATTAAATGGCTATTTGTCTACATAAATGCAAGCTTGGTCTCCTGAATAGTGATTTGAATTTTGTATTTTTTTAACACATTTATTTGTCTTCATCCTTTGACCTGATTTAAAGCTCTTCTTCTGTAGATTTAGCACTACACATTTTCTCAGGGTTACTTTTGGCCTTTATGGCAGATATTACATTGGCCATAACCACATGTATAGTTCCTCATTTTCGTCCTCTGGCTAGCATCAAATACCTAATGCAGTCAAGAACTACAAATTATTCATCAAACACATTTACAAGAAATTATTATACTAGCCGTGCTGTTGTGTGCTTTCACACTATAATATCGATCAAGTGTCATATACAGTCAGTTAACCCTATGTAACATACTTATGTTAGAAATGGAGATAATGCACTAAATCAAGAATGACAGGCTTCATAATTTACAGCATTAGTCTACTAGAAAATATGCTGCAGTCAGTGCTACATCACTGGCACATGAGCCATAAATGTTGGAAAAAGGCTCCCTGTGGTGAATGTTATGATCATTCAGTAATTATTAGTGGTGGGTTGAATTACTAGTACTGCTGCTTATAGGGTTAGGGACTTGAACAAATCTCTAAACCAAAGTATTAACTATCTATGCAGCTTATTAAGAGAAGTGTACTATTATTATGTGGTGGTAAGACTTAAAATCTTCTCCTAGTGGATGATAAAACTGATGAAAAAATCCAATGAATTTACACTGACTATATACAAAAACTGCATTTGGCAAATCACAATTCTGTCGCTTATTAATAAATTAAATATAAACATAATATTTCTTGGGATTATGATTTGGGGCAATTTTGCTCACAAATGGATCCCTTGCAGTGAATGGGTAATGTAATTTACACGACTCCAGTCCATCAATTAACGTCTTTTGAAGTGAAAAGCTGTGTGTTTGAGAGAAACAAATCCATCATTAATGTATTTTAACTTTAAACCACTTCTATGAGTCCATAATAACACTACCTCCACTGAAAAAAGTCCATAATTTTACCCTCTCGTCTATCAAAATCCTTGTGGATTATTGTGATGTTTTTATCAGCTGTTTGAACTCTCATTCTGACGGCACCCATTCACTGCAGAGGATCCTGTGGTGAGTAAGTGATGTAATGCTAAATTTCTCCCAATCTGTTCTGATGAAAAAAATTAAATAAACAAATAAATAAATAAAAATCTTCTGCATCTTGGCCTGAGGGTGAGTAAATTTACAGCAAATTTGTTGGGCCTGTACAGTTCAAAGTAATATTAATGAACCTCATGTTTGATTTTGAGGATTTTATTTTTGTTAAATTTTGTAAGATAAATCATTTTTGTTCTGTGTTGCGTCGTAAAATCTGTATCCTTTTACAAACCAGTGATTCTTTGAGATGTCATTTTACACAAACTGCCGTTCTTGTGCTTGCGTTGTCATGAAAAAACAGGTGTGACACCCACCCAGCATGCACACCCGAAAAACTGACACATCTGCTTAAGGTCACAGTTCTGTCAAAATACACACACCATATGGAACACTATTCTGGGCACACATCATATTTTAGCACTTGCAGCCTGCCAGTGACACTGATAGAGAAGTGCTATTCCTGAGGGTGCCACACAGATGGGTTGATCAATTTTACACGGTTTCTGCTACGTTGTCTACACATTTATGGGTGAGTTACCTCCTAGTCAATGTTTTTTTTCTCTACCCGTTTACTTAATAGGAAAATTGAAAAGGTTTAGAAAAATTTCCTGAGAAATAATGCTGGTTGAAATGTTTCTGTTTAATTGTAATCAGAAGTAATTAAATGCTAATGCAACACATCATACCCACTGCTTGTTATGCATGATGTTTAATGTCCTGTGTCCGCAGAATCAATTTGATGGCTGCTGTCCCGCACGGAGCATTGGAGTGAACTTAATCAAGTAATTTAATGCTCTAATTTCTCAAACCTGATTCCGTTGGCAGAAACGAATGTTGCTTCGTGTTTTTTAATTTCCATGACAAGTTTAGGGTGGTAGGGTGGTCTTGCTGAGATTTCTGACTTCATTAGTCAACTTGAGCAAACTGTTTTGCCTGCTTATATTGTTAGTAAATAGACACCTCAATTTTAATGCCAATTGTTAGTGTTTTTCACTGTATTTCGCCACCAATTAAATCTTTCAGTCATGCATCTCAGGCTAGCTGTGATCCAAAACCTAGTGAGCTGCCACATTGCCTGCTGTCTAGACGGCACTGTCATGGAACCTCATAAGTGCCCCATTTTTTAACACTCTATATAGTTGGCAACTGTTTAATGTCAGCATGTTGAATATATGAATATAATGCTTTAATAATAATAAAATGCAGAACACACATGGGTATTATAGTAGTTGTTAATAAGTAAAATATATTTAAATAATATATAATAATCTAATGTATATTTATATTTGATCTATCCTTTGTTTTGTCTAAGGCAATGCCTTTTCTGCAACGGATATATGCTTTGCTGCTTCAGAATTTAGCCAAAACTAATCATTTTAGAAGGCAAACTAGTTTTGATGCCTGCCGTTTGGAAAAACTTTTGGTTCAAAAGCATGCCAATGATGCTTTAAATGTTCCTAAAATGTAAATTGAAACTACACTTCTGACACTACACTTTCCTTGCCTGCTCATCCTTTTTATTTTGTGGCAAGTCTCTGGCTTTGGTTTTAGTCAATAAACCGCATAATGTATTTTTTTCTGCAGAATGTGACATGGTGCCTTTTCAGCTGGAATTGCATGTATCATTAAAGTGAACTCTATTAACCCCACTCGCACTACATGGACTCACGCTAGATTGAGATCAAATACCCCACGTACAGTATCTCTGACCAGGACAAGGCCATCGCAAAGGAAAACTCAACGTAGCATCGTTATATCTTGCACCACCAAAATGATGCTCTTGTGACATTTTGGAGCATGACAGTAAAAAGTGTCCATTCCACTTAAGACAGAAAATCATAAAGGTTTGAAAGGACATGGGGGTGAATAAATGAAGACAGAATTGTATTTTCATTCTAAATATTTAGCCTTTAGCCAAGTAATGTTATCCTCCAAAGTGTGTTCAAGAAAGCACAACATTATATAAATATTATTTTTAATTAGAGATAAAAAAAACGCAGAATCCAAATGTCAGAGCTTTTGGAATATTCCTGTTCAAGATTGTTCAGAGATTTTGTGTTGAGAGAAGGCATAACATGCAACAGATTACTCATTTTAAGCATGTCTTGTAGAAAATAAAAGAAGATCTTCTAAATCTTTTGATGTTCAGAGAAAACAAAACCACCACATATTAAGTGTATAATTCAAATGAGCTCTCCATGAATCAATAAAAATATTATTTTGAAATGAATTCTCTTTGTGTGAAAAGTGTTTCACCATCTTAAAAGTATAGTGATCATTGCAACTAATAAGACGAAGGTTACTTTTTCAGGTTCCCTTTCACCCTAACACGTTCGCTAGATTCTATAGCCTTCGTGTGGAGCCGGTAACCTCCTGTGTTCTCACCTCAAACGGGTAGAAGCACTGAGGGCCCCGGCTTCGGGTCGGCTTGCAAAAACCACTCCAGAGAGTCCGCCGTCCGGCGCCAGGCCTTCACTCGTTGAGTAACCCTCGTTCCCTGAAGGAGGGAACGGGGACGTCACGTCCCGTCGCCACAGCTCCTGTACCACCGCTGAGCGGCCGGAAAACCTGAATATGCGCTGCATCTGCTGCGTACTTATACTCACGCTGTGATCAGCAGCAGCTGGATGCAATAATCGCATGCCAATGTGCATTGGCTCATTTAGTTTACACTCGAAGTAGATTGGTCTCTCTAAGCGAGATCCCAATTCGTCGGTCATCCGACGTGTCGTCTCCGTTCCCTCCTTCAGGGAACGAGGCTTAGCATACGTAACCGAGACGTTTCTCATATCATTTAACATTGTGATGCGTTGTTGATATTAAAACCTCAGTTTAGCATTAGTTGAACATGCTATTGCTTTATTTTTGCTTAAAATACTTATTTTTAATGAAAAGTATTTTTTCTTGGTATGTTAATAAAATGAGAGCTGAGCACTGTAAAAAAAAAAAAAATAATAATAATTACAAAATTGGCCAAAAAGACTCACATCTACCTTTCAATTAACTAATTAGTACTGCTAGTCATTAAACAGAATTGTGCTTTGTAGCAGTTGCCTTTCTTTTTGTCTCCTTGTTGGACAAAAGATCTATTTGGAATTATAAATCATAAAAAAATATATTTTTGTTTATTCCAAGAAATGTATTTATTTAATTAACCGCTCAAAGCACAGTATGTATTTGTTTGCTCTCTTTATTTTTCTCTCAAACATTGTCCAGACATCTTTTCTGTGAGCTAGTAAACCTAGTGATCCGATAACAGCTCACGTCATTGGATGTCTCTTAACGAAAATAGAATCACTCACAGCCCAGTTTGATAGCTTCATCTTTAGGTACTCACAGAGACTTCAGTTACTTTACAAATTCTTCACCGCATTCACACCCTTCTAGTCACGAGAGAACACTGGTTTACTCGTCTCACACCCATCTGAACTTTCTAGTCTCTCTTTTCAATTACCAGCCCACCTTGCTAAGCTAAAATATTGTAGTGTTGTGCCCTCGTTCAGGTCCACCGGGCAATTATCAGGATGAAGTCGTGCTGTTCAGCCACTCCCCGATGATTACTCCACACTTATTCCTCAAGGAGACGTCAGTGTTCTGCTCTACAAGTGTTCTCTCACATGTCTTCGATCTTACTGATCGCTCTCTCCTCACAAGGCTGGCAAACAAACTTGACCTGGTTCTTCAGGAGATGTGCCTCCCCTGAACATACTGTCGACCTTTGCTCGCTCACCTCCTGCCAATTTAGTCGTACACCTACTGCTGTTACCTTTTAGAGGAAAAGTCCATGTTTACCCACTTCTTTTCTCTTCTCTCTTTCATGGTTTCTTTGTCAGCTCACTCACAGAAACCTGCAGGCTCTGTGCCCTAAATGCTGGCCTCTCGCCAACTCTAAATAAATAGAAATATCAAGTTTTAGTTCATAACACAGTCCATCAGATTCAAAGACACTGACACCAAAAAGTATTTGGACACAAAAAAATATATATTTTTTAACATCAGATCTGTTTATTTTCTTGTAGACTGAGCAGCAGCAGCAGCAGCATCAAAAAATATATATTTTTTCTGTGACTCAGAATGTGACATGTATGTAACGTCATACAATGTGTGCAAGGTTGTCTAATTTTTTATATTTTATTTTATTCCGAATCATATTTCATATGACATCCACTATGTAGTAAATAGACTGCATGAGACAGCAGTATTGGACAAAGTACAGGTGCATCTCAATAAATTAGAATGTCATGGAAAAGTTCATTTATTTCAGTAATTCAACTCAAATTGTGAAACTTGTGTATTAAATAAATTCAATGCACACAGACTGAAGTAGTTTAAGTCTTTGGTTCTTTTAATTGTGATGATTTTGGCTCACATTTAACAAAAACCCACCAATTCACTATCTCAACAAATTAGAATACTTCATAAGACCAATAAAAAAAACATTTTTAGTGAATTGTTGGCCTTCTGGAAAGTATGTTCATTTACTATACATGTACTCAATACTTGGTAGGGGCTCCTTTTGCTTTAATTACTGCCTCAATTCGGAGTGGCATGGAGGTGATCAGTTTGTGGCACTGCTAAGGTGGTATGGAAGCCCAGGTTTCTTTGACAGTGGCCTTCAGCTCATCTGCATTTTTTGGTCTCTTGTTTCTCATTTTCCTCTTGACAATACCCCATAGATTCTCTATGGGGTTCAGGTCTGGTGAGTTTGCTGTACATGTACTCAATACTTGGTAGGGGCTCCTTTTGATACAGCACTCTGTGAACAGCCAGCTTCTTTGGCAATGAATGTTTGTGGCTTACCCTCCTTGTGAAGGGTGTCAATGATTGTCTTCTGGACAACTGTCAGATCAGCAGTCTTCCCCATGATTGTGTAGCCTAGTGAACCAAACTGAGAGACCATTTTGAAGGCTCAGGAAACCTTTGCAGGTGTTTTGAGTTGATTAGCTGATTGGCATGTCACCATATTCTAATTTGTTGAGATAGTGAATTGGTGGGTTTTTGTTATGTGAGCCAAAATCATCACAATTAAAAGAACCAAAGGCTTAAACTACTTCAGTCTCTGTGCATTGAATTTATTTAATACACGAGTTTCACAATTTGAGTTGAATTACTGAAATAAATGAACTTTTCCACGACATTCTAATTTATTGAGATGCACCTGTATATGCATGAATGGGTAAAATGTCTCTGCCGCTTATGTTCCCTCGTGCATCTTGTGAGTTCAGCACCGCCGTGACATGATGAATGTAAGCAGAGTTCAACAAATGTCCAGTTTTGTCCTAGTATGAGAACGTCTCTTAGCATTGTGCTGATGCTTACATCATTAGTATAGCAGGCTGATGTTCAGAATCCATCACTTGCAAAATTAGTCAGTCCTTAAGACTGGATTTAAAACCTGACTGGATTTGTGTGCAGTGTAAGCAAAGCCTTAAACCGCACTTAAAAATGCATGAATGTCATTGCATTTCAAAATATCAAACCAAGTGGCATTTATGTTAAAGAAAGATAGCATGCATGTGTTGATTAGGAGGTATTCTGTGGTAACTGGCATTATCTTATATAGTGTTTTTGGAATTATTTTTCAGTGTGGGTGGGTTATTGGCTTTCAGTTGCTAATTATAATCTGACATGATTATGAAATTACCCAATTTGCATATTATCTTGTGAACATGCCCAACTGCACTCTCTCATTTTCTGCCTTTGTGCTGCATCTGTAACTGTTATCTTGTTCCTAAGTTTGTTGCTTGACTCCTTTTAAGAGTTTTTTAGATGTTGGTGCTACAATGCCCTTTGAAAGGTGTAGTTTTGATACTCACTGCTGCAGACACCATGCTGTGTCACCTAGTGCTGCTTTTTATGCTGTTGAACTTGGCTGCAATAAGTTTTAGCTATCGCTTTGACATGAGTGTTAAGTGTTTAAAGCTCAGCACATAAGACACTTTTAATACTTTGCCATAAGTTATTGCTTAAAGGCTCTAAATGACTATGAGACTAAATCCCTATACAGTAGTCTTGATGTTTGGCAACACTCGCCTATTAATCTTGCAAAAGAACTTAGAGCCGAATTGTTACTGTGTCTCCTGCCCTAGATACTGTAATTGGAAGCAGTGTGGTCAGAAAGCTTAATTTATTTCACGCTCTTATTATTCTTACACATCCACTATAAATGACATTGGGATGAGGTTAAAAGTAATTGCAAAAAGGCTAAGAATAGTGAATTTGGTTCTTAGAAAAGGTCAAGCACAATTTGTTAGCAGATCCCATTTGGTTTGGGGTTTTGTTATCTAATGCAGTGAAATTCCTTTAAGTTTCCAAATGCTTCTCTGCATGCAAGAGTGATGGTGGAATAGGCCTACTATACTTCTGTGTCAGACTTTGATATTCCTTCTGACGTCAATAATGCCTGGTTTCTAATCATGCAACAGACCGCTTTCCATACCCTTCTCAGTTTCCCTCCAGGGGATCTCCTTCTGTGAATATAATCAACATTTTCCTGATCAGTAGCTTTGTGACTTCATAAAAGCTTGCTTTATGCCACTACGGGAAAAAAAATTACCTGGATCAAGCTATTATTCAGTAAACTAACCTGTTTTATATGTGAAAAACATTGAGTACCGTGCAGTACTGAACGTATTAAACAAAAAACTGGATGCAATATGGTGATTCACCAGCTATTGATGTCCATAGTGACTGTGATGTCTATTTCAGGAAGAAAAGCCAATTATATCTCCATCTAACTCTATTTCTTATGCCATCTTTTATTTCTGATTTCAAGAAAGTCTCAGCCTATATTAGGCTACAGATATATACAACATCAAAGGCATTTTAGATCCTGAAGCCGACTTTCAGTTTGTCTATTAGCGGTGGGGATTTTTTCAGTGACTCTTCCTAGAGGTTATATTGTTACACTGTGAAGACAAATTACTGTCTTTATGAGTGAGTCACTGAATCATTCATTCAACCAATTCGTTCAAAACACTGATTCATTCAGGAACGAAACTGGTGATTGAGTCACTGAATTATTCACTGAACCTATTAATTAAAAAAAAAAATGAATTGAGGGAAATATTGCATATAAAATGTAAGTTACTAATTCATTATTGGTCTGTTGTATAAAAGCCAAATCACACTCACAATTGCACACTGCTTGATTCATGCAGGAGCTGAGCTGTTTAAATATAATACAGAATTCACATTTTTGTACAATAGTAAGAACATCACTTTTTGTATAGGTCATTTTTATCTTTTAAAATGTAACAGCATGCCTCATTTCCCAGTCTCAATCAGATATATCTAGGAGAACAGTAGTATGAATTCAATCAGTAGAGCTACATATTTGTATTGCAGCACAATCCACTGTTATTGCTGTTGTGTAACGCAATATCCATATGATCTCTTTGCAGGTGTAATTTGCAAATTAAGTATTCATTGTTAAAAGTGGCCCAAACCTGCCACATGGCCACATCCATTAACAGAGCATTTCTCATGGAGATTGGAGTCAATGTATTTTGAGTTTGAGATTAAACAAAAACGGTGGGAGAACAAATGTAATCAATTGTAGAAATAGAGTGAAAGAGAGAGCAAGGGAAGCCAATCGCCTAAGTGCACTGCTCTTCCAAACATAATCCCCTGGTGGTTAACTCTGTTGGTAATGAGAAATAATAATACATCGTCCAGGGGAGGGGCCTATTCATAAAACACTGAGGAATTGGCTTTTTCAGTGATGCTGTAAATCTACTTGCTATAATGTATATGGGGCAGTGGCACTGAAATTTACCCACAAACACTCTCCATAATGTACAAATGGGCTATGATAAATTTTCAGAAGAGAACAACCAAGCATGATTAAACTGTTAAGCGTGTACGAAATATTCCCAGCCGTAGGTATAACTCATAGCTCATAAAGAGAACAATGGCAGATGCTATGTTGAATAAAGAGGCATTATCATTCATCAAAGGGATTGATTCTCACAGTCAGCATTTCTCAGGAGCTGTGTTTGAATTATATGAACGATAATTGCCTGATATTAACATCTATCATGATCGGCATGGCACTAGATTAATCTCAAGGACATCATTTACAGACGTTGCCATAAATCCGAAGTTTGATTTGACTAATTAACAACACACTCTGTTTAGAAAAACTTTCTTGCAAAAGTTTGCATCACTGCTGATGGCCTCAGCGAATACTAAATACAGGGAGACTGGGGATGATTGTAACATGCAGTTACAATCAGTTAGAAACAGGGTACATCATACATGAGCACCATTCAGTAAGTTGCAAGTCTGTGTGGACAAATATAATGCATTTATATATTTTTTGTTAACTGTTGGCCTGTATTTGATGTATTTATTCAATATTTTTTCCAACTTGTTTGCTGATTTTTATTTTTTTTTTACATTTTTGAATTAAAATTATTGAAATGTGAGTTGGGGAAGGGGTTGATAGGAGTTGCTAGTAATTAAAAAAAATCTATAGTATTCTAAAAAAGATATAGTTTCTATAGCGTTACAACAACACACTTTGATTTGTAGCAGATATATGTGGGAAAAATATTTGAAAACTTTAGATAAATAGAGCAAAAACACTGAGTTACAGATGCTAAAGAAAAAAGTGGTACAATCATCCCTGATCTCTCCTACCTTAGGAATATTTTACACAATCTTCACTGGTTAAACCTTGAAAAATCCATATATTATTGCACATATTGCCTAAGACTATATTGCTAAAAAATGGTCAATAGAGTTATTCACACATTAAAAGAAATTCTTGGGATTTACCCTTCTGGGATCTACCTCCCGTAAGAACAGCAAAAAAAGTTCAGCTGGCACCAATCTTCCACTATAAACAGCATAGCGCATAGCACATTTCACATGCTGCTGGGAACTTGGTTTCCATCAGTTCATATTTATCCATCTCCCTCAAAGTGATGCTGGAGCTCTGGAGACATCCTCAAATGCTGTAGCCTTTGTATCACTCCCAAAAACATCATCCTCTATGCTGTATGATCTCTTTCTCTCTGCCACCCCCAGAGCTCCAACACTCACAAGAAATGCACCACACACATCTCTTTCCTTCTGCCTTTTTCCTTTCTCTCAGTGTCTATCACAGCCTTTATCATCACATGGCAAGCGTATCAATGGCACATAATGGCTTAAAACATGGCTCAGTAATTTATGTTCACTTCTGAGACGGCAGTGCCTCATTGCAGACTGGGAAACATGCTGTAGCATTAACTGAACGCGAGCTATTATGGGGTTTCAAAGTCATTTGATTGGTTTCAATCTGACTTTGCCACCTGCACTGCACCCCTTTCAGATTAATTAGCACAGAGAGAAGATGAATTGCTATTCATAGGCAAACAAACTATGGTAAAACTAACCACCTAACAAGCCCATGCTTCATGACTTCAAACAAAACGCTGAAAACAATAAATGGTTGTCGTTTTAGAATAAAAGGCTTTCTTTTATTTTTCGCCACACTGGAAAAAATGGTGTAGAAACAATTTTCAGTCATAAATTGCTAGTAAATTTCACAAATAATTACAAAGAAACTGCAAGTAACACACTGAACTTAGAAAAATCTTTTTTTAAAGTGTAGGACAGTTTAAACGAAGAAACCGGGTCAGGACATGATATGGACTGGATTCAAACACTTACACTCACACAGTAAGTGTTTAATGCAAAGTATTTAGTAATCGAAATTAATATGAAAATTCCTTTACTATTTAATCATCCTCATGTCTTCAGATTATAACTTTATGTGATGAACAGTCTGAAATTTAAAGGGATCCCTGCTGAAAAATCCAGCATCGCTGGTCACCAGCATAAGGTTTGTTTTGCATGCTGGGACCAGTATGGGATGCTGGTTTGGTTGCTGGTTTGCTGGTCTCCAGCATGGAAAGCTGGTTGCTGGTTTGCTGGTCTCGAGCATGGAAAGCGGGTGTGCTGGTGGACCAGCATAAAGTATGTTTTGCACGCGTGGATCTTTTGGGTGCTGGTATGATCCTAGCAAAACCACAACAAATCTCATGTAGCTACGTGTAACATATCATGTTTCTTAGTGTGTGTTCATAGTTAAATAAAGATCAATTATCCAATTCATTTAAATAAATAATTTTAAGTAATTATTATAAGGGAAACACATGATGCAGGTTAACATGCTTAATGGCACAGCAAAACCCTCAGTGTTAAACACTTCTCAGTTTTTATATGGTCCCAATCCATAGAGTAAAAGTAACACTGAAGCAGTGTTGCAGTTAGTGAAATAAAGTCCCTTCTTTACTTAAAGCTATCGTTTAACTTCAGAAGTCTTCAAATGTAGTGCACAAGCCATTTGGACTACCTTTAGGGTGCTTCTATAGTGCTCTTCTGTCCTTTTTGGAGCTTGACAGCCCTTGGTCAATATAGAAATTTCGAAATTCTTTGGTTGTTCAACGGAAACAACAGCAACGGGTTTGGAATGACATGAGGGTGAGTAAATGATGACAGAACTACTCATTTAAGTGGAGAAGCAGGCCTATGTGTTGAGGTTTGTGTGTGCAATGTTGTTCACCTCCAATCATCAATGAGGCCAATTAAGAAGACTGGAGTCTAGCGCAAGGTGAGCAGAGTGTCTCGGTAAGCATGGAAGTCTCAATTCCATCGGCACAGCTGGGTATTTAGGGCAGAGGAGGCAGGAGAAGAAGAAAGAGAGAGAATGTGCCTGCTGTTTGAAAGAGAAGGGAAGGGATGACGAGAACAGGAGGGAATCTTCCTAATGTTTGATAAAAAAGAGGGAAGATAAGGCACCCTGCAGGAAAGGCCCCATCAGGCTGTTTAATAAGCTTAATCAACAATGCCGTAGCTTAAAGGGATAGTTCACCCAAAAATAAAAATTCTGACATAATTTATTCACCCCCATGTTGTTTAAAACCTGTATGACTTTCTTTTGTGTTTTTTTGCCATACAATGAAAGTCAATGGGGCCCAATATTGTTTTGACCCATGACTTTTACTATATGGACAAAAATGGTTGAAACGTTCTTCAAAATATCTCATTCATTCATTCATTCATTCATTTCCCCACACCAGAAAGAAAGTGATTCAGGTTTGGAACAACATGAGTATATGTTCACTGAGAATTTTCATTTTTAGGTGAACTATCCTGTTATTGCACTGTATGGTACTGAAAACTCCAAAATACTCATAAGAACAATAATTATTTGTCGAAATTTTAGTGTAGTAAATCTTTGCACATTGATCTTTTGTTCACTCTCATTCATCATAAAACATCTTGAATGCAGCCTCTGTTCAAACAGTCTATATATCCAGTAAATAATAGCTATTAATCACCATTTAGCGGTTTCTTGTAGACTTCCTCTGCTTCCATCTGAAGATTTCAAATGATGTCATGTAAGAGACACTAATTGCAGTTGCCCGAGGTTTAGGGAGCTGAACAGAGCAATCAACTACTTGATGAATTGATGTTCTCCTTGAACTTTATTTACGCAGAGTGGCTTTGGGTTAAAGCAATATTTCTGCAGAATGAGCATGAAACGATAGATCTGAAAGGAGGTCACACTGCCTACTTTTTCTGAAGCAAGACTGCACTGTGAATGCCACTGTGTGTTATGGTCATGTGTGTGAGAGAGGGATGATGGGTAAGGTTCTGCATAGAGGACTTGGAAGACCTTGATGTAGTGTGTTATCGTACTTCACATGACAGTATTGTGCAAATATACCTTTGGATCATTTCAAGGGGCAGTTCACTGGGAAATGTTGACAAAAGTAGACAGCTCCACAGAGTAGTTTGTGGCTCAAGCACAAAATGCACTTTGTAACCAACCCCATGCTCTTTCATTTCATCTAAAGGTGTTTTTGAATGCTGAGTGTGTACTCAAGTCCATTACAAATCACCTCAAGAGCTATTAAAGAACCTGAGCTTGAAATGTGGTGTCAGAATGAAGCACAGTTTTTCTTTCAGTATTTTATCTGTAAAGAATATTTAGTTTTCTTGTATTTTAAAGCCCTGGTTTACACAAAAATGAACGTTCTATCATCATTTTCTCACCTTTATGTTCAGCTTTCAGAACTAATTCATACAGTGCATGAAGATGCATTGTTTTGATGTCAAAGATGCTGAACAGCATTGGTTTTCATGTCTTAGCTACATATAAAGTTTGATAACAAGTAAGGGTGAGATTTTCAGTGAATACAAATTTTCACAGTTGTTTCAGAAAATTTAGTTTCAAAGTTTTCAAACTAGGATCTGGAGAATTTTACAAAAAGCATTTTTATAGAAGTCAAGGTTAACTTGTAAGCATAGGATATTAAATATGTGTAACAGTTTATTTTATTGTATTTTATTTACTTATTTATTTTTTACTTTTTACATAAGTACGGTTAATAATTGTGGTTTCCACAAAAATAGCAGCACAATCATTTTCAACATCGATCATGATAAGCATTTGTTACGCTTAATAAATATCATCATGTTTCATAAACGGGGTCCCTTTCAAAAGGGATCATATTTTGGCGGTCTTGGCATCAAAAAACAGCTGCGTGAATGACATGTGAATGAGTAAATGATGACAGGATGTTCATTTTTGGGTGAAATAAATCCTTAAATCTCTGTGGTTTGGCAATCAAAGTATCTTATAAACGGCCGTCTTTTTTTGGTTTTAGTCCCAAGTGAGAAAGTTGCGCCTGCCGTATCTAATGTATCTTTACTTTCAGTGTCTTACTAGCTTAGAAATATGTCTTTTTGGGAAATACGGTTTTCAAAACTGACAATTTATATGTGAGCAAACATCTAGGCAGAAGATAAGAACGTTATTCAGAAGGTAACAGCTGGCTCGAGCAACTTTGTATTGAAGAACTGTCAAGCCACAGTCTGTGAGAATGACTAATGATGCCTGTCACTTAGAATAAATAACATAAAACTAAACATTATCACTTGTTAAGATCAATTAGTGCAAGTCAGTGACCAAGAACTTGCCTACTGGGAAATTCACCCTTCAAGAAGCTCCATGTTATCTTGTTAAGTTGGAATGCAGTTATGCTCTGTGAATAATGTCCATCCACCCATAGACTTTAATGTCCAGAAGGTCTTCCCAAAGGATCGACATTCTGTCATGATGGGGCTGGGAGTTTGGGGCTGATGGGATGGATGACTGGTGAGGGAGAGAGAACTGATCTCCCGATGCTTGCTGGGGTCTCATTAGACACAATATGATTTGACGTGTCTCTTCAAGGCTTGAACCCGTAACACAAATAACGTGTGAGTACAAGGCTCCGGCCACCTACATCGACATCAGCTCAGCCCCTTGACACACGCAGTCGCGTGTACACATCCAGACAGACATAATCTCATCTCAAGAGGGGATTGCGAATCCAGTGGCGTGTGTTGAAATACTGAGCCAGCTCGTTGTTATCGCATAAACATCCGTGCGTCTGCGTGTCTCAAGAGCCGGGGATTTGTGTGTGTGTTTTTCATTTCTTCGTGTGGGAATCACCAGAAGGATGCCTGCCTGCTTCCCGTAAAAATGTCAGTCTCCCATATCTTAATGAGATAAGTTAAAATGTCGGCCAAAACCGCAGAGAAATAAACACATGAGATGCTTGGGAATCTGTGCAGGAATAGAAATACAGAAAAAGGCAAGTTCACATGGTGGGAAAGGTCAAATGTGACCCTGGAGCACAAAGCCAGTCTTAAGTCGCTGGGGTATATTTGTAGCAATAGCCAAAAATACATTGTATGGGTCAAAATTATAGATTTGTATTTTATGCCAAAAATCCTTAGAATATTAAGTAACGATCATGTTCCATGAATATATTTTTTAAATTTCCTACCGTAAATATATCAAAACTTAATTTTTGATTAGTAATATGCATTGCTAAGGAAATCATTTGGATAACTTTAAAGGCGATTTTCTCAATATTTAGATTTTTTTGCACCCTCAGATTCCAGATATTCAAATAGTTGACCAAATATTGTCCTATCCTAACAAACCATACATCAATGGAAAGCTTATTTATTCAGCTTTCCGATGATGTATAAATCTCAATTTGGAAAAATTGACACTTAAGACTGGTTTTGTGGTCCAGGGTCACAAATGGTACCAGGGTAGTTTTATTACACCTGACGGGGGACAGTTATGACCTATATAAGGGAGACTGGGACTAGTTGTTACAAGGAAAAAAAAAAAAAAAAAAAAAAAAAAAAAAAGGACAAATATGTCATATTTTTGGTAGTAAATAATAATCACACTAGCAGTCATTCTGGCAAGGGCCTATGGAAACTCATTTCTGACAAACAAATAAATTAAAAAAAGAATACAAATGTAAATGTGACTTTCTATCTGTTACGGGGCGAACAAGACGAGAGACGTGCGGATCCATCTGCAAAGCTTTTATTTAAAGGCGTGGTCATAAAACAGGCAAGGTTCAGACAATGGCAAACAGGTATATGAGGGCAAGACGAAGAGTAATCCAAAACGGGCGTGAGTCAGTCGGCAGCAAACGTTATCCAGAGGGCTTGACAAGAGGGGAAATCCAATAACACGAGCAATAGTCCAGGCAGGAGCAAACAGAGTCCGAACGGTGAGACAAAAGGGCAATCTGAGAAACACTGGCAGGAATCAGAGCACGAAAAAACAGGCAAGGCAAGACTAAGACTAAACACAAGAGGGGTAATCCGATAACATGAGCAATAGTCCAGGCAAGGTGCAAACACAGTCCGAACGGCAAGACGAAAGGGATAATCCAAGACAGGCTAATAATTCCAGGGCAGGCAGCTGACAGACAGGACGAGATAAACAGACTGGAATCAAGACACCGGTAAAACAAGACTAAACTAGATTCAGAAAACTAGGACAGAAAACTAGCTCCATAAAGTGCTACTACTTAGAGAGCGATAAACGCAAACAATACTCGGCAATCTCAACGAGGAAGTCCAGGGCTTATAAAGCATGTCTGATTGGATTCAGCTGTGTGTGTGTAATCAGTGCAATGGATGATGTGAACTGTAGTCCGGAGTGACATGTGACAGTCTGTGTGGTGTGAGAGTCAATGTAGTGAGCGCGTGACCTCTGGTGGTGAGTGAACGGAAGTTCATAGACTGGATTCGTGACAACTATACACAA
>NW_015558623.1:1152968-1154081 GCF_001515605.1 Sinocyclocheilus anshuiensis | reverse complement strand
ACCCGAGCTGGTCCGAAGATCCCCACGGCAGAGCAGAAAACCACCAGAGCAGGACAGAAGACCACCAGGCCAGAGCAGAAGACCACAATGGAGCAGATGGGACAGAAGCCCAGCAGGGCGGAGCAGACAGTGCAGAGGCCCAACAGGGCAGATCAGGCGGAGCAGAAGCCCACAAGGGCGGAGCAGAAGACCTCCACGGCGGAGCAGACAGAGCAGGAACCCACCAGAGCGGAGCAGACGGGACAGAAGACCAGCAGAGCACAGCCAAAGACCACCACGACAGAGCAGATGGAGCATTGGCCCACCAGGGCGTGTCAGCAGACCACCACGGCAGACCAGAGTGATCAGGAACCCATGTCGGCTGGATCGGGACAGGAGAAAAGTTCATAAGGGCATCCGTGGCCGATTCAGGGCTGGACGAAAGTTCACAGACAGCCTCTGCGGCTGGGTTGAGACAGGACGATGGTTCACAGACGGCCTTCGTGGCCAGTTCAGGACAAGACAAAAGTTCATCAATGGCCTCTGTGGCCAGGTTGACAAAGGACGAGAGTTCAGTAACCATGACAGGCATGATTGAGGATTCAGAAATGGTCTCCTTGACCAGTGCAGGACAGGACAATAGTTCATAGGCCATGACATGAGCAGACGGAATTTCATTAATGGCCTCCTTGGCTGGAACAGTACAGGACGAGAGTTCATAAGTGCATACCACTGACACCTCTGGAGGTTCTGCAGCCGTACCATCAGGAAACAGGGAAAGTTCATTAGTGTTCTTCTTAACAGGACAGGTACAAAGTTCAGCAATGGTTCCTTCGACCGTCACATGACAGGCTGAAAGTGTACTGCTGGGCACCACCACCATACCAGGAGCCAAAGCAAGCGCCGCCGCCTGGGAGGGTTCTGCAGCCTCAGCCGCCACCTCTGAAGGACCTGGAGCGAGCACCGCCATCTCTGGAAGTTCTGTGGTAGTGTATGCAGCCCAAACACACCAAAAAGCAATTCCCATCATAGGAAGCACTTCAGACAGGGGAATTAGTTCAGGAACAGAAGGGTTAGAGTGAGTGGGTTTGGGGATACCAGCTGCGCATGCAGACACCAGCGGTGCATCCCTCA
>NW_015558623.1:1120316-1142945 GCF_001515605.1 Sinocyclocheilus anshuiensis | reverse complement strand
CTCTGGACGATCAGCTGTGACGTGACGTGACTCTGGACGAATAGCTGAGACGTGACGTGACTCTGGCAAATCAGCTGTGACGTGACGAGGCTCTGGCAGATCAACTGAGACTTGACTCATGACGATCAGTTGAGACTTGACTTGACTCGACTCATGACGATCAGTTAAGACTTGACTTGACTCATGACGATCAGTTGTGACTTGACTTGACTCATGACGATCGGTTGTGACTTGACTTGACTCATGACGATCAGCCGTGACTTGACTTGACTCATGACATTCAGCCGGGACTTGACTTGACTTGACTCATGACAATACACTCATGACAATCAACTGTGACTTGACTTGACTCATGACGATCAATTGTGACTTGACTTGATTCATGAGAATCAGCTGTGACATAACGGGACGCTGTTGTGTCCGCCATTTTACGATCAGGCACTATCCCACAAATTTGGACTTTTCTGCAATTTTGAGTTTGCGAGATGTAAACTCAGAATTACATGATATAAATACTGAGAAAAAAGTCAGAATTCTGACTTTCTTCCAATTCTGAGTTTATATCTTGCAATTCTGACTTTCTTCCAGAATTCTGAGTTTATATTTCACAATGTTTAGTTTTTTTTCTTTCTTTTCCGAATTGTGAGAAAAAAGTCCAAATTGTGAGATTTGTCCAAGAAATTTTGATATAGAAAGTCACAATATCTTTCTTTCTTTCATTTTTTTTATCCTGTGGTGGAAACAATCTTCCATGAAGACCAACTATAATGAAGGAAGATTTAAACGAAAAGGTTGAACTGATATTTTTCATGAAGGTCAGCTAAGAGCAAGCTGACACATTTTAAATTAAATTTTATATCATTTACTTGAAAGTGGAATCTTTTGGTAGTCTTTTGTTTTTATTTATTTATTTGTTTATTTATTTAGTGGAACCAAGCTTTCTTGAATACTATTGTATAATACTGATGACGAATATTGCTATAATTAAATATTTGACAGTAATTAAAGGGGTCATATGATGCGATTTCAATTTTTCCTTTCTCTTTGGAGTGTTACAAGCTCTTGGTGCATAAAGAAGATCTGTAAAGTTGCAAAGACTAAAGTCTCAAATCCAAAGAGATATTCTTTATAAAAGTTAAGACTTGTCCACGCCCTCCTAAAACGCCTCGTTTAAATACTCCCCCACATGTCTACGTCACTGTGTGGGAAGATTTGCATAACGCCGCCCAAATGTTCACGCAAAGAAAGAAGACATAACTTTTATTCTCGGTGTAGTATTGTTGCCGCCGCCGCCATGTTGTGGAGATGCTGTGTCTTTCATTGTGAAAGCGAAACTACTTTGTTTGGCCTTCCAAAAGAGGACGATATCTGCTTCGTCATGCCTAGAGCTGATCCATGCTGGTCGCTGAGGAAATACATCAACTTCGCGCTGTCAATCGCCGGATCGGCTTTCACCATGGACAAAACGGAGTCCAGCCCGGGGTCGTCACATGTGGTTGCCGCAAGCCTCCTTCGTCGAATCCGCCGAGCACCGCTCACTCAAGCCGCTGTGTGCTTCGTTGTGAAAGCGAAACTACTTTGTTTGGCCTTCCAAAAGAGGACATAATGTTTCTATAAAGTGGGGCAGTTCCAACTTTGCAAGGACAGTCTGGCGCTTCTGACTCACAGCCTGTAAGTACGTTTTTTATATTTAAAGAATTTGCCACTGATGATTCAAACGCGAGTTTGAGCAGTGTAGAGTAGCGCTTGTTGTTTGTCATTTCTCCGATCACAAATGCAGACATGGTTTTATGTTTATGCGGCGCAATACGCAACGCAAAGCGTAAAAACACAGTACAAGTCATTATAATCAGTAATTATGTCCCCACTGGATGCAACAAATGCCTCGTTTGTAATGGGTTTTATTGGTTTTGTCTCGTAGCGCCGGGACACGTTGAAACACAGTATGGTAAGGGGCGTAACATTTCCATCACATGCTTGAGGTATTTGGCCAATCACAACGCACTGGATAGCTGGCCAATCAGAGCACACCTCGCTTTTCAGAATGATGAGCTTTGTAAAAATCGACGCGTTTCAGAAAGGCGGGGCATAGAGGAGAAACAATAATGTACAGTATGTGGAAAATAATGTGTTTTTTTAACCTTAAACCGCATAAACACATTGCATTACACCAAATACACAAAATAATGTTCTTTTTAGCAACATCATATGACCCCTTTAAGGCTGTTAAAGTTAACAATTAAATAAACAGAACATATTTTCAATTGAACATTTTATTGATCTTCTCCATCATTAAAATATTTTTTTCTACCGCATTAACACTTTTTTTGTATCTTAAAAGAGGAAATTCAATAAATTGACTTTTACTACAACAAATAACAACTAATTTTTAAAAAGGCTGTAATGCATCAATAACTATGATTAATCCCACACAATTCAGTTCTGCTTTTAACTTTTGTCTGGAAACATTAACTTTCAAGCTTTGTGTGTAGACTTTTCATATAAAAAGTGTGACAACTAGCTATTCTGTTGCTTTAGCATCAGCTTTCATACAGGCATTTATTTAGCTGGCATGTGTGTCCATGGAACCACAGTTCAGGACTTCATTTTTTGTTTTATTTATTTCATTTTTTTTATCTCCATTTCTCCCTCTCCGCTCTTCCCCAATGCGCTCTTTTTTTCTAACGGACATCTGTTCACAAATTTTTCATGAGGAGAAAAAAGAGCTGATTAACTGAGGATGAAACATCCTCAAGGGGAAAAGGAGGGAAAGGGAGGCATGAAAACACCCATAGAAATATAGGGATGAAAAGTTCCACTGTGAGGCCTTGGCGTTAACTGTCAGAACTCATTGCTAATAATTCAAGGTCATGTTTTGACATTAAAAGCAGCATTTGTTATTAAATTATTGACACAACCTTTGAAAAAGTACAATAAGCTGACCTAAATGCATTACAAATACTATTCTGGACTGTTTTACTCTGTTTGTGGTCAAAAAAGGACAATGTGACCAAGTTCCCCAGTGTTAATCGATGTGTTTGTCCTGTTTTCAGTAAAAAAATATCTTATCATCCTATAAAGCAAAAAACTATTATGAGGTGCAATGAGACATTCGATTTTTCTTTTCATACTGATCACGAAATTGTTGCTACTTGATGCAGGAGAGGGATTTTGGACCAATGACATTGCACAGTGAGCAGAACTATTCAGTGCTTATTGCTTATAAAATGGATGGAATGTCCCCACAAAGAATAAAATATATTTCTTTGCCTTTGCTTTCTGTTAGAAGGTATTGATTGATTGGTTCATTCATTCATTTATGATTCCTTCGTTCATTTTGAGTTGGTCAAAAGTAATGATTTGTGGTTCAATGAATCTTTAAATGATTCAAATGAGCAATTGATGAGTTCATGATCAATTTATGAATCTTTTTGACTGATTAATTCAAAAAGAATTATTCAATCAAAAAAGAAATTTTCTGCATATGACAAATTTATTGTCTTATTTTGCAGCATCGAGTCTTTCTCTCTCAGTATACATGTATAATTCAGACTGCAAGCTTACAAAGTTCAACATTTACTGTAGATTCAATAGCAGTGCAGTTAATGAAACTTATCGTCATTATCATTCAGTCACGGTATGTATGTATTTATTTTTATTTCTTGAATCTGATTCTGCAGGATAATAATTATAAAATCAACATAAACAAATCGTAATTCAGCATGAAGCATCATGTTTCCAGAGACGATTACTTAATCTGTTTTCAGTCTGTTCTTCACACAAAAGTATCATGGATTTAGAAGACATTGAATATATTGCATAAGTCATATGGACCAGTTTTTTGTCCCTTTTGTCAACGTGCAGCATAATGATTCTTAAAAAAAATTATACTATTGTGTTTTACTGAATAAACAACAGCATAATGGGTTTGGAACGATGTGAGTGAATAATAACAGCATTTTCTTTTCTAGGTAGGCTATTTCTTTAAGAATGCCAAACAGTCACATAACAACCATTTCCCTGCTGATAGACCTTGTTAAAGTGCGTGTTTGTAAGGAAATTAGATGCTTGGAGAATGAATTTGATGAAAATAACCATTTTTCTTTGTTTCACAGCCAGCCTCATCTTGCCAGCTAGAATGTGTACAGTTGAAACAACGATCACGGCATCAATGCTGTTTGAATATAATCGAGCCTAGCTCAATTAATTAACCTCGAACTAGCCTGTCTCTCATTTCACCCCTTTAATTAGCTGTGAGTTAATGAGCTGCACATTAATGGGAGTGATTCCTTATCAATTGAATAGCCTTCAGCAATTAAGGCCGTCTCAAATCAGCAGGTGAAAGAAAAAAGGCTTCAGTCTCACATCCTGATATTGATTCAAGCATAAGGCAGTGATGATTCAACTGGACTTCATAGACAATGGAAAGCATTAGCACATCTTTAAGTAAGACACAAATCACACACTATTCAGCGGATGGAAGACATTTTAGTCGCAAAAATTCAATGCAGGGTAATTTTGAGTAATGATGTTTACTATCGCAAGCCATGCAGTTTCACATAAGTCTGCATTATGTCACCTTTTCTCTAATGATAGCAATGACATGTCTTACACGTCTGTAAGCAAGTATGCTTTTTTTACATTTATTTTACATCCTCTTATGCATGATGGCACATCTAATGAGTAAAACACTATAGACTGAAGTGGATGTCACTATCAGTCCTCGTTAGAGGTTGTAAGATTTCATGACGCTTTTCTGATGAAGGCATGTTTTACCCCCTGCCCCCCAACACACGCGCACACACACACACACACACACACACACACACCCACCAGCCTCAAAATATGCATCAATTCAGTGTGCAATTTGCTGTCTAATTTGGCTACCTCCACTTCAGAATGTGTTCCCTGGGACGGGGGAAATTGGTAACAAAAGCTTTGCATGCATTTCATGCTTTTTTTGATCCAGCCGCTCATTTCTGTCTGATGAAATTGGACTTTAATTCAAAGTGCCATTCTCAAAGCTGACAGAGCCTGTTGTTTTGAAGTATTACCCGTATGCTGTCAGAGAAACATTCTGGCTTCTCCTGATTACTTATCTAAAAAAAAACCTAAAAAAAAAAGTCTGCTCCTTTTTATGTGTGGTCGTGATGATTTTGGAGTTATTTTCTGGATGCAGTGTGCTGTACATTTGTGTACATTAGCTGTACATTTGTGCAGGATGTGTAAAATTGGGGCAGTGTAAATGTTCGCAGTTTAAGACGTTTGGATGGAAAGAAACGGTTTTTGAAGCGTCTTTTTCAAAGAAACTGTTTTAAATAATACTAATAATAATAAGGAAATGTTAATTTATAGTGTTTGACATTATTACCATTATCACGTTTTCTAAACACTGGTGGACAATTATGATCATTCACAAATTATATTATTCTATTGGCCAATAAGGTACAAAAAAGGTACACCATCTGCTTAAGTGAAAGTAAATGTTTTACAGAGAGTTTTTAAAATATTAATATTTGTTATTTAATATTATATATTACTTATATTTATTTATACATGAAACATTTTAGCTTCTTATTATAGAAATATTATATATATATAATAATATATAAATACCCTAACCAAAAACAAAAAGTATTTTTCCATGGACATTGCATTACCATCTGAGGATAATCTAATTTTAAAAGTCTTGCGGTAAAAGAGCATCAGAAGTAAATTATATGTGCGAGACTGGGGCAGAATTTCTTGCAGGTTGTACGACCACCATAGGTCAGCTTCCTTAGAAAGCAGCTCTATTTGACCTTGGGTAAAAACATCGCCAAACGTGACAAATGCCCAAAAGACAAAAATAACCTGCACTCCCTTATTGCCTTGCCTGAAAAACATGAACTGAGATATTTCTTTAGAAGAATGGAGACATTTTTGCTCTTGTCCTAAACAAAGTGAGATCTTTATCTACATAGGAAGCTACATTCTAATGTAGCACATGCATGCTAAATATATCTAATCTGAATGATAAACAATAATATTTAATATTAATGTAAAAACAGAATATTATGGTAAATACAATCTTTTTTTGTTGCTATTTCAACATTTATGCTCAATGTATAAATGATGGGAAATACAAATTTCATTCAACAAAAATCATTCATGTAGTCTCAAAAAAAAGGTTTAACTTAGATTTTGAAAATGTAAGTGGATTGAACGCAATTAAATTATGTTGTGACAAAATGATCAAGAATTGTGTTGTTTTAGCATATTTTTATTAAGTAATTTAATAAATTGATCAAGCAACTAATACATACTGTATATATATGTATGTATGCATACAATTATTTTTTGCGTAGAGCTTTTGTCTCTCCCAATAGCCTAACCATTTTCCCCACAAACTTAAAATGGGATAAAAATCTCATTGACAGAGCATTTTGTTAAAGGCTTTCCTGTCACAATCACCAGCTGGAATGCCCTTAATAACCACCAGAGGGCACTCCATCCCATACCGCTGTCACTGTCTTAGACTTCATTTCCCATAATCCTTTGCCCGGACTCATCAGCACTTATTGTTTGCACCTGTGTCTAGTTAACCCTGTCTGCTCACACTATATATAGCCTGGTTCAGTCAGTAACTGTTTTTTAAGTCTTGCATGTCTTAAGTAGGCTACTGCATTTCTGAATCTTGGGGTTTTTTCTGCTCTGTGTTCTGGCTTTCTCTTTGTCTGTGTTTCTTGTTATTGTTTGGACTGTTTTGCTGGTTTATGACTTTTGCCTGTGTTTGGATCACGATTGTGGATTATTCTCTGAATAAACACAGCCTTCGTGTCTCGGAGCAGTTTAATGACGTTTCCATTTATTTGGTTTCTTCTCAGATGGTGAAGTTGAAATCTGATGGGCTGGTTACAGTGGCAGAGTCTTCTCTAGTGGTTCTGTTTTAATTAAACTGGCTCTGAGCGGAGTGACGGCACTGTAGCCCCATTGTGTCAGCTTCCAGGATGCTGATCTGGGGAAGTGGCCCATGCAGACCTTTCGGACTCTGTTGTGACAATGTACACATTATACCTCAAAGCACACCAGTGTCTTTCTATTTGCTTTCTTCAGAATAGGGGGAAAAGGGGTGACCCATTTCCTGAAAACTGTAGTCAGGAAACTGATTGTATGGTCTACATGCTGCTAGCAGTGTTGTGGGCGATGTGTGGTGCACTTTGTCTTATGAAGAAAACGGCGAGGAAATATTGGTGGTTTCACACAATTTGTTAGAATCTCAACATGTTTGCCTGGAATACAAATGCATTTTGCTGAAAAAAAGAGTATACAATAATATATCCTTGTAATATATCCTTATTTTTGTTATATACATACACACACACGGGGGATTATTATTTTTAATTTTATTTTATATGCATTTTTTTTTAAATAAAATGCATATAATTTAAAATGTTTAATTTAAAATTTTTTTTTTTTTTTTTTTTGAACCGTACACTCTTTACTGTATTTAAGCTTCAATATTTAAAAAAATATATATATATAAAAAAAAAAAAAATCCTAGTCTTTTCAGGCTATGTGGTAATGTGAGAGTTTCCTGGAGGTAACTGCTCACTGGTAATAACACACAGGAGAGTAAAAACTGTTTGGAATTTGAATAATTTGAAGATGAGACGAACAAATCAATGGGCTGAAAAAAAAAATGTGGGAAACCTGGGAAATGTGCCACAAACATTTGAAATCTAGTACTTTCCCTGCTCAATTTCTCAAACAATTAAGAACCACACATCAGAGCTATTATAAGAGAGACCAGGTCCTTTCCTTTCTTATTTGTTGCATGTATCTATTCAAAGGCTTTGATGGAAGAGAGTGTGAAGTATGAATAATTTAAGACTTGCTGATCTAGCATTCACCGGATATCTGCTGCTTTCATTGTGCCTTCAAATTTCAAAGCTCTTGGAGAATTTACTCTGTGAAAATACAGCCACAATCAAAATGTTGCTCAAAGATGTAAATGGTTGCCTGCTGTCTTCCAAAATCAAGTCTGTAAATTTGACAGGAATCAGCTTCATTAGGTGGTTGTGGATTCCTCATTCTTGACCATAACTCTTTCTTTCCCCCATCAATGTGGTTAATAATGCAGTAGTCTGGTATGTTAGCTTGCTGCTGGTGGTAGACGAACACATACTCAAAGATCAGGTGTGGCTGAGAACCAGGAGTCTGCTTGTCTAGTCTCTAGTGAACACATTACGCTCATGAATCATCCTCTTTCAAGACTTCTTTCCACGAATAACCACCACTCTCAGGGCAGTACATTAAAGAAGAATTGGTAAGATTGATAATTTGAATGAAGTGTTAGTCTAGATTATAAATGATGTTTTATTAACAAGGTTCGGGAGGAGCGCGTCAGATACTTAGCCTAATTAACACAGGTGGAGCGCACTCAAGTTAATCAACACCATGATATAAATACAGCTGACTTACCTCTATCCATTGACGGTTATCAGCATTTGGTTTGCACCTTTTGCCATTATATCGCAGACTCAGCTTCTCCCATCTAAACGACGAGACCTATACTGGGGATTTTTCGGTTCGCCGGGCAAACTGCCGGCCCCAGGATCGCTCGTTCTCCGCCAGACACCGCCGCCGAGCTCCAGGCTTCATTGCGGCCACTGCTCCCTGCTCGACCAGCCACACTCTGTCCACGACGCCGAGGCTTAACCTCGCCTCTATCGGCGTCACTTCCATTTTTCCCCCGACATATTTTTCGGCTGAGCCTACAATTCCTCCAATCGGAAAGTGGACCGCATTTAAGCTTGAGGCAAATGCGGATTAATTCAGACGCACCGTCCTCGCGAGGCCACCAACGAGCCTGGTCATCGAGCCTGGGCTGCGCCCCAGATCTCACCGCAGCAAAGCCTCACTTGCTTCCCGCTTCAGCTCAACCTTTTTCACCGCGGCTCTTCCGGCCGCAGTGTCGTATGCAGCCGGGCCTCCAGCAGACGCTAGCGTGAGGCCGCATCCTCTAGCGACGCAAGCCGTGTTGCAAATAAATTTTTAGGTAAAGTCGCTAAAAGGCAGGTTGTTTTGTTGCTAAAAGTTGTGAAACGACCTTGTGACAAAAGGATGTTGATGTCATTTTGTAACCATGACGCAAACTGCGTAGAATACACAAATAAATTACTCAGATTTTCTGAATTAATTTTCGCTAGCATTTTTACCTGTACTTTAAACTACACGTTTCACTCAGATAAATGGATGAAAAAGATTGTTTCGAGAAAATAAGTTCAACTATGTACCTAAATGATTAACGATTATAGGCACAAACTAACAACTAGGTTTATCATAAAAGAAACCATTATTATCGAACAAGTGCAACTAGCAACCTAATTCACATGTGACGTAAGTATTGCTAGGCACCTCTCTCCAAGTCTCTAGTCGACTTGCCGCTTGGCTAGCTTTTCAATACTTTCTTCTTTGGGTGGTTATGAGGAAATGCACGTCTTTAACATCTAATAACTTTTTAAAGATACTAAGTTGCCAAATACTTTTTTTTTTTTTCTTTCTTTTTAGTAATTTCGTTACTATGTGCTTTGGAAAACCAGTTGCTAGAGAAGAAAAGAGAGAGGAAAAAAAAGCCATAATTGGTCCAAATAAAGTATCAAAAGCACTTCTGTCGAACGCCGCAAGAGCCTTCCGGTCAAGCAAATCTTGGCCTTTCCGTCCGACTACCGGCGAAGCATACCCGTCCGAGGCCGCGAGTATTGAACTCCCGTTAGATGCTGCGAGAGCCTTCCCCCTTAAGTGAATGTTTTTTTCAACTTACGGGCGAGACTTATGCCGAGTTCACACTGCACGACTATCTAGGATAGCATTCAGTTGTTGCTGTGTTCACACTGCACGATGGAATGACGATAGGAGGTTACACACTGCATGACTTTACAATAGGAAAAATGCCGACAGCTCTGTCTGGTGCAGGGTTGCCAGGTTTTCGCTACAAAATCCACCCAATTACTACTCAAAACTAGTCTGAAAATAGCCCAATTGCTTTCGAGGGGGTCCCCCAGTAAAATTCGCGTTCGGGGGGTAAAACATAATTATTATTTTTTTTTTTGGCGGGGTTCTCCTGGTACAATTCACATTCCAGTGCCTAAATATCACGTTACTGGGATCGCTTCAACCTGCCGACACAAAATAAAAAAAAAACTTACCTTTTCCATCCTACGGTCGGCGAGGCTTATCCGTCCGATGCCGTGAGTATTGAGCTCCCATCGGATGCCGGCGAGAGCCTCCCGACTAGACAACCTTACCTTTTCCATTCTACGGTCTGCGAGGCTCACCCGTTCGATTCCGTGTGCTCCCGTCAGATGTCGGCGAGAGCCTCCTGGCCAGACAACTTTACCTTTCCGTCTTACGTTTGGAGAGGCTTACCCGTTCGATGCCGTGAGTATTGAGCTCCCATCGGACGTCGGCAAGAGCCTCCCGGCTAGACAACCTTTTAACGTTAGACATTCTCAAAAATGTATCCACACCCTCCGCACAGGTTACCAGCCTCTCAGTACAGCTCACACACTCGACGCCATGTTCATTCTAACCTTTTTCGGTTTTTCTTAGATGCTTGGAACTCACCATCTCTTCCAAATTCGATACAAAAAATCAACCCGACCGTCTCAGACCTAACCGTACTCGATAGCGAAACAATTTATTTCTTAATCAAACAAAGCAAGACCGACCAAGCCAAGAAAGGTTATTTCAGCTACATTTTTAATCCCTCTTCTCTAATCCATATGTAAGCGTGAACTCGTGAAATTATGTTTTATTAACAAGGTTCGGGAGGAGCGCATCAGATACTTAGCCTAATTAACACAGGTGGAGCGCACTCAAGTTAATCAACACCATGATATAAATACAGCTGACTTACCTCTATCCATTGACGGTTATCAGCATCCCTCCTCCGCCCCATCTCCTCACTTCGAGTTCATACTACACTTATACGGGATGGGGGGTACTCTAGGTTCAGGCCATTCCTGAGCTCGGAGCCCTTCCCCGGACAGCACGCCAAATATGCATTACCATACTTCAGCTAATTATATGTAAGTGTGAACTCGTGAATTAACAGTTTTCTCACAGGTGCTCTCTTTCCAGGATCGAAAGACTGATATAAGCCGAGGCAATTCGTTGTCTTGACGTAAAAATTATTCTGAACTCCCAGGTGGGAGCTTCACAGCGGTGTTTCCACTGATAGCCACATAAAAGATGACAAGCATGAGTGAGGTAATGACCCGTGAGGGAGAAAACATGAAATGTGTGATTAAAAAAATGGGAAATCCTGGAGGGAATGTCTGGAGCGAGGTCAAAAAGCATGTCCTGTTCCAAATCTACACATGTGAATGTGTACACATGTAACATGTCTGTGTCTTGCTAAGGTTCAAGTAGTGACCGCACCCCTAGCCCTAAGAATTAAACTTTGGCGTGTAGCGCTACACATATATCAGATTATGTGGCTTCTTGCAAAGGGGTGTGCTATAGATTGAAAGGGACAATTTACAACGAAAAAAATTCAGACTGCAGCCAAATCTGATTTTTTTTCTCAAATCAGATCTTTTCAGGCAAACTGTCCACACTATTAATTGCAAGTGATCATCAGATCACAAATCAGATTTGTGTGTCCAGACATAAACAACCTATCTGCATGGGTTGCTTTGGATACGATGCAGGTGTACGAACATTTTTGATGAGGTTTTCAAAGCAGATGCAGGAAAAGTGGAGGTGCATCATCTTGATCTTCAAATAAGCAAGTCATGGTGCAGAACTCAAGTGACACAAGAAAATCTCAGTGAGGAGATTGGTATGTTTTGAAGTGAAGTGTGGCTGCATTTAACCCATCCAAGTGCACACGCACACACACAGCAGAAAGTAGTGAACACACACACACGGAGCAGTGGTCAGACATTTTTTGCTGTGGTGCCCAGGGAGCAGTTGGGGGTTTGGTGCCTTGCTCAAGGGTCTCATATCAGTCGTGGTATTGAGGGTAGAAGAGGGCACTGGTCATTCACTCCCCCCACCTACAATCCCTGCTGGTAACGAGACTCAAACCTGCGACCTTTGGGTTACAAGTCCAACTCTCTAACCATTAGGCCACGACTGCCCTATTGTGTATTGTGTTGTTCTGTGCTGTAGTTTGAATATGGTATGAATACTTCTGACATTTCCGTCATTGCTTTTGACGGTCTCATTGTGTGTTGCATTAAGAGTGATGCAAAAGACAATTTGAAATCCGATTTGAGCAGCTAAAGCATCCAGACTGAGACACATTAGTAAAAATCCGATTGGAATCACATTTCAAACCACCTCCATATGTGTTTTGAATCAGAAAAAAAATATATATTTTTTTTATTTTTGTATGTATGTGTGCATTTATTAATTTTATTTTTTTCTGTTCAGACTTTCAAAAACCCATCTGGATAATATCTGGCTATGCAAAAAACCTGATTTTTGCTGACAATCTGAACAAGGCCTAACTTACCTTCATGTTGTTCCAAACCTGTATGCGTTTCTTTCTTCTGCTGAACACAGGTTGTGTGTAAACAAACAGTTCCTGGTAGCCATTGACCTCCACAGCATATTTTGTTTATACTATGAAAGTCACTGGCTACCAGCAGCTGTTTGGTTATCAACATTCTTAAAAATATCTTCTTTTGTGTTCAACAGAAGAAAGAAAGGCATATAAACTAACAAAATCATGTCGAATGTAATTAAATGTGTTTAATTCTCAGACTAAATGTTTTTAAATAAAATAGTGTCATAAATATTAGAAATATTTTCACAAGGGTTGTGCCACCGCCTATAACAACAAACTGAGCTAATATTTTCTTTCCCTGTGCGATTCTATCATTAGGTAGTTAATAACCTGCATATGATATGCACAGATACAGCAGCTTATCTATGTATTACAAATACACTCTTTTCTTTCTGTGATGTGAATAAGATATATCTGGTATTCGTGTTGACGTTTATTAGCTAGCGCTGCCTTCTGGATGTGCACACTGAATCTGTCAAAGGCACAGATGAACAGGCTGCCTGCCACCAGTAATGGGGGTGGTTATGCTTGACAACATGCCAATAATCGAGACTTCATTTTCTAACTAATGAGATTAAGGCATAGCAGCCTGAGAGGTAGATGTCATGGTCTGTACATACTTAGACAGTTAGAGCTCGCTCTCTTTCTCTTTATTGCACATGATTTGAATTGCAACTACCCAAGTGTCACTGCTGTCTAATGCCTACATGGGTAGTGATCTACATAAACAGCATTATAACTTTAATGGAGATGTTAGAAATAACATCACAAGAAATAGCATAAGAAATAACACAATGTTATGAATGTTGTTGGTGATGTATCAGAGGATGGAGGTTTGTGTTCAGCATGAAAAACAGATGTTTACCACAGAGTTAACCATTTGTTTCTATGGGAAACATGATGGAAAGACAGTCATGGTTACATTTTTTTTATGTGGTATTCATTTATTATTTCTATTTTTTTTTTACAGTTTATATAATGAAAAATACAATTTAAAATACAATTTAAAAATATAATATAATTTACAGTTTAATGAAAAAGCTTTAAGAAGCAAGAAGGTGATGAGACATCTGTGAAATCAAATATTTAAGTATGATGTTTTCGAAAGAAATTCATAGTTTTATTCAGCAATGACATATTGAATTGATCTAAAGTCACAGTAAAGACATTTATAATGTAACAATAAATAAATGCTGTTCTTTCGAAATTTCTATTCAAGAATCCCCCCAAAAGTATCAGTTGTTCACAGAAATATAGCAGCACAACTGTTTTCAACATTGATAATAATAATAATAAATGTTTCTTGAGCCCCAAATCAACATGATCTGAAGGATCATGTGACACTGAAGACTGAAGTAATGGCTGCTGAAAATTCAGCTTTGCCATTACAGGAATAAATTACATTTTAAAAATATTAAAAGAGAAAATTGTTATTGTACATTGTAGTAATATTACTGCATTTACTGTACTGTTTTGCTGAAAAAAGACTTTTAAAAAACATTTAAAAATCCTACTGACCCCAAACCTCTGAACAGTACTGTATTTGTATTTATATGTGTGTTTGATTATTTTACAGATTTTATAGCAGGTAAAATAACTACTGCTAAATTCTGTCTAATGGGATTGTTTTCCACCACTGTAAACCAAAGTCCCATGTATGACAGGGTGCTGACTGTAACTGTGAGAATCAATTGAAAGCAATATCAATATATATCGGATCATAATCAGCGAACTGTTGTCACAGGCAAAATATGAGGAATTATGCTGAAAATATAATGCTGGAGGATAATACAAAATACACTGCAAAACCTGGAATGGTCGAATTGCAATGTTTTGATTTATTTCCTGTACTTTTAAGACTGCTGTTTTTATTGTACATTGCTGTTTTACATGTGGGAGAAGTAAGCAGTTTAGAAGTTCAGTAATGTAATATCTTCTTCATCAACCCCCAGGAATCTTTGGGTTTAGACATGGATCGCAATGTCTTATTTTGGCTAGTCTATAATTTGGGCCAAAATTAGGTATCTCAGAATATTATTTTTTTTTTTGGTTTTCTACGTAGACTCAGTTTAAGCATTTGAGCTATAACAGGTGTCATGCACAGCTGACTAAGGAGACAATAATTTATCCTTGGCTTTATACAAATAAACAAATGTGTCAAGAGCAGTTGTGGGTCATTTTCTATCAGATTCCTCTTTGCAGGTTTTTGACTTGCCCTCAGATACTTCAAGTCCAGTTCCACCCCTGATCTGAAGTGATAGCTTTCTTTTACCATACTGTTTATCCTACAGTATATCATTGTCTGTGTTGCAGTGTGCTTGGAAAGATGTTGAAGTGGTGTTTTTTTATAGCTACATGCAATAAGCAGCAATTGCTCTGCCGTCTGTTTGGTAATGTCCTCCCCCGGGATGTTATGAGCTTTTGCTCTGCTGAAGTCCTGCCTCAGGGTCTCAGTTTGGCTGCAATTTTTAGGCCTTCTCAAATACTGGCATGGCAAGTCTGTGTGTGTATACTGGCATGCAAGCCTTGGCAGAACAGCATTTGGATCAATGCCGTGGCCGAGGTCATTCATCCGAGCTGTCTGCTGTGTCCCAGAAACACTGAGTGAGAGAAAGATAGTGTGCCGTGAAAAAAGGAGAGGGAGGTTGGACTCTAAAGGCAAGAGTCTTTCAAAAAGCATGTTCACGGATTACGTGAAAACAAGCAGCAACATCTCTGAATCGGAAATATCTTTCAGTCAGAGTCAGTATGGCAGGTAATCAATTGCAGAGCTTGTGATATAACACAGGGTCATGTCCTCATTCACATTTAGCGGTTTGTGGTCTATTACCTCCCGATGTGACTGGAAGATGTTACAAAACATTTACTCAAGTATAAAAGTGTTTGACACGGTATCTAACCCCAGTTAGACACTGGCTATGTCCTAATTTGCATATATACGACACGTATATGAGTCTTTATACCACAGATTCTCTTAAAAATGCACATTTAGGATGGGTAGTATGCAAATTGGACGCAGTCTCTGACTATAAAAGCTTTTAGCCATAGCAAGTTTTATTGTTCGGTTTGTTTGGTTGGTTCTGAATGTTTGCATTTTTTAAAACATTAATATTCAAGGAATGGTATTGGCAAATAAACCAACTCATAAATAAATAAATAAATGAGCTTTTGATTTGGACAATGTCTACTTTGAAGCACAATCAACTAAAATACAGTTGTAATTTATTGTTTATTAATAACTGCATGATCACAGGCTCTCAAATGACATCAAGCCTATAATTAATACCCCACTCATCTAAACCTCTCACATCAATGGAAATATTAAGTATCACTCACATGGCTCATTGCTTGATGGATCTTTGTGGTATTTTAAATCTCAAGACATCATGATCAAAGCGTAATTAAACAACAGAGTAGGCAGCAAGGCTGGGAGAGAAAACACCCCTTTTATCCCCCAACACCAACTAAATAAATCAAAGTTCTGCTGGAACATTGAAAACACAAAGTATAATTTTTTTTCCAGACCTGCATGGTTCTTGGAGGTTTTATTTTAGACTTTTTCATGAATATCAAAAAATTAATGTGGTTGTACAGGATACAGAAATTATATCAGGTGGTAATATCATGGTACTGAAATCCCACTTTAAAAATACACCATGACACAAAAGTACCATGATACTACCATGGTATTCTTACAAGTACCTTGGAATATCATCTAAATACCATGGTACTTAGATGGAATCTAGTGACGTGGTATTTTTCAAAGAACCATTGCATTAACACACGTTTTTGGTATTTACATGGTATTCCAATGTACCAATGTTCAATATCGTTGTACATTTGGTCTGTTTTTGTGAGTATGGCAGAGGCGGACAGTAACTAAGTAAATTTACTTGAGTATTGTACTTAAGTACACTTTTTGAGTATCTGTACTTTACTTGAGTATTATTTCTTCTGGGAACTTATGACTTTAACTTCACTACATTTGAAAGACAAATATTGTACTTTTCACTCTACTACATTTCTATCAAGGTCCTCGAAGTAGAAAGTCATTACTGTAGCAGCTTTGAAAGTCAGTGGGTGATTTTTTTTCTTCTCTAAAACGTGACTTTCTTTTTTTCAGACAGTTTATCAGTAATCACTCTTGTAGGGCTACATGAAGAGATTTCCCAGCATTTTTTGAACACTGACCAGCTGCAAATGTGATATTTATTTACAACAATTCAATAATAAGAAGTTAATATTGTGGTATATATTAGACACAATATTGTCTGATTTTGCTAAATTGTGTACGTGAAAATATTACCTATAAAGCCACAGAAGAACTGTTGTGCGTCTCCTAATAAAACACAATAGGTGTTGGACTTGAAGCAGCACTGCACAGACTGTTCTGTGTGTGACATCAAAGTACAGTGAGAGCAATTAGACAGCATTTTACAATTTTTGTTTTAATGTCAAATAAGCCTTGCTGTTGTAAAGTTATACAGCTACAGTTGTGTTGCTGGGTTTTAAAGCAGATTTGATTCTTTCTTATCCCTCTGTATTTACAGGATTTCACTGTCCACTCTGTTCAAATGTGGATGAATGGCTACACATAGATGTGTAGAGCTGTGTGAGATCACTACCATCCTGCTTTTGTGGGGGTGGGTAGGGGTGTTAAATATTTATTTATTTATGTTTTTTTTTTTCCCCCATATGTTTTTAACATTCTAAAAGCTCTTTATTATTAAATTACATTTACATTACATTTAGTCATTTAGCAGACGCTTTTATCCAAAGCGACTTGCAAATGAGGACAATAGAAGCAATCAAGTGCAAATGACAAGTCTTGGTTAGCCTAACACAGTACACGTAGCAAGGTGTATTTTTATATACAGTTAAAGTAAGTATACTATTAAGTATTGCAGGTATTACATACAACAATAAAACAGTGCACTGACATAAAAAAGGAAATTTACTTTTGGTACTTAAGTACTTTTAAAAGCAAATACTTCTGTACTTTCTCAAGTAAAAATCTGTCTTTACAACTTTTACTTGTAATGGAGTAATATTTGACCAGCGGTATATATACTTTCACTCAAGTAATGGAGTTGAGTACTTTGTCCGCCTCTGGAGTATGGTAATTAAAACATTTTAAAAAACATTACCATGGTAATCAGTACACTGAAAAAAAAAATAATGTAGAAACAATTTTCACTCAGGAATTAGTAAATTTCACAATTAATTACAAAGAACCATTTGTAATACTCTGATAATCTTTGTTTTATTTACAACCTTGAAAAACAATTTTTTACAGTGCATGACCGTCACTGTACCATGGTACTGCCACAGTTCTTTTTCTGCAAGTAATGCAGCAGTCAACCCTCAATCAGTGCATGAAATGAAGATTTTCCATTCATGATGTGACTGTCAGGTTTCCCTCAAATGTTGTCAAAACTCTACTGGGAGTGTCATTGTAAATAGAAGCCGTTCATTTTTCTTCTTTTAACAGAGCATCAGCAGTGTACTGTTTCAGAGTTGCAGGGGAGCGTTACTCGCTTCCGCCAAACATCTGAAATGTTGTTCCATCTTTTGATGGAGCAGTGTCTCCCAAAGGAATATTCTCAGAAGTGTTTTTGGAAGACAAGTGATGCAACACTGTCAGGTGGAGGTAAAAAGCTGCCTGTCTGACACTGAACCACAAACATAAACATGTCAGAATTCATCAGTGTCTTCGGAGGCAAATTGAGGATGCCTTGAAAGCAGAACATATAACTGCAGGAGGTTGGAGGAGGACACTGCAGTGCACAAACTAATGAGCAGAATTTGAGAAAAAAAAAGTCCCAACCTTCTGGGAGTCATATCATATACAAAACCTGTAAGGGATATTAAAAATATGAAACCCTTTATAAAGTAGCAAATTTGTCTCACTAATTGTAAACTGGTTCCTCGCAAGTTTTGCTCCATTACTAGTTTTTCTTTTTCACTTGGGGTTTGTATTTTGTTCTTTGTAAATCTGCTTTTGAATCATTTGTATTGCAAAGTGCTATTCAAATACATATGAAGTGAACTGAATTGAATTGTACAATGATTTTGAAACCCCATTAAATCAACATTGGAGTGCTGTAGTTTGCAATCAATGCACCATTCCTAAAAGCATTTTAAGCAGATCTGCATTTAAAACTTTACAGTCTTTCTTTTCCTGGAAAATGAACAAACAATACTGATGACTCATCTTGTATCAAAGACACATTACTTAGATTTTTTTCCCCCCTAGACAATATTTCAGTAACCAAGCTGTATGTATGGTCATTTTTGTCAGCTGTTTACTATCAGAGCAAGCGATGCTTGACGTGCAAATGAATCACTCATTAGAGTCAGTTCTTTTTTAATGAATCAGTCACACAGTGCTGAATTGATTTTCCCACTTGGTAAATAGCAAAGGGACACTTTAAATCACAAAAAGTTATTTTCTCTCAACTAATATTTTATGTATTGCTAGTTACATTTTTGAGTAGTCTTTCCTACAATGATCACAAATAAGTAAACAAGAAACTGTATGCAACTTTGTAGATATTACCTTTTAATATCAACGCTCACTAGCACGACACTCAAATTCAAAGCAAAAATCATGAATACAAGTAAAAATAGCAGAAGTGAAACTAAGTACAACAAAATGCTCTTTCACTTGTACACTGTGAAGCTCCAGCTACTCTCTTAGTTTCAAGAGTTCAGCTCATGATCATGATGTTGAGAGCTTTTGACAGCGACAGTGAAGAGTCTCTGAACGGAAATGAATCCGCACACTGTTGTGTTCCCACTTAAGCCCGGTTTTATGTGTGTGTGTTTAGAGGCTCAGAGATACTGGACTTCCTAATTCATATTGTCAGCTGGGAAGACTCTCCCAAAGGTAGAGCTTCTTCTAATCATGGCCTGCAATCAAACACCTGTCACTGGGGATGAATCCACCATCACTACTGCACAGGTATACCCAAACGCATCCACGATGACTCTAAAGGCGTACAACTGCAGCCAAAACACAATGTTCAGGTGCAGTATGAAATCTTAGCTCTGATATTGTCATGAGAAAAAGAAAACCATTTAAAGATAAGATGCTCTCAAATGAAGAGGCATTGTAAGTGTTTACAAGGCTTGTGGAATTTAGTTTCCCCAGCACTCTATTGAACGGCTAACCATTTGTCAATATATACTGTATACACACTTCAGAACAACAAAGATTTTTTGGCACTCCATTACTTTTGGCCCTGTTTGGACCTGGTATTAACATCCGATCTCAAGCCAGCAGTTTTAATTAGAGGTGTAAACCGGGTCCAAAGCATTTTGTGATCTGATCACTCAAACCACATTCAGAAGTTGTAGTTAGAAATGACCTCATCACATTTGTAGTGTGAGTGCTAACGCACCACCTACTCACCTTGCCAAAACAAGTTTAAAACTTTACCAGATAGATACAGCTTTAAATGAAACAACTGTCCAAACAAATAAATTGGAAAAGGTCACAGAAAATTGTCATGCAGTGACAAAAATAAGATTTTTATAACAGTGCTTACTAAAGTATATGTAGATCCTGTGAAGTTCAGTTCAATCAAAAAGACTCTTGAAGGAAAATAGTTATAACTTGATCTTTTATGAATGGAATAAAATAAATAATACATTGACATCTTTATATAATGCTTAAATCCCTCATGTTGTGTTCCTGGAGAGGATTTTCTTTTCCCCTAAAAATGCTACTTAAAAAAGGATAAATACATACATGCATAAATACGGTATAATTTTTTGTACTTTTTGGGAATTTTGATATGAGCATATGCACCTCAGTTTTTGAGTTGCCAAAATTTGAACAATGCCAAACATTAGCAAAAAATAATGGATTTTCATTATTACAATATTTATTCCAATTTTTACACACAATTTTGACTGTACCACATTTTTTAGCACCAATAAGTTTTTGTAGTCAAATTAATTATAAAGTTAATGTTTTTATTTACCAAGGAGACAACAGTACCAGTGAAGAGCATGCTTGAGATAAAATATGAAATGTAATATATTAAGAAAACAAATATTTTTTGACAAAGAAAAAAAATATTATGTTTTTATTGTGTGTACATTAAATTGAGCCTTTTCAACACAAAAGAGCCATACTGAAAGTTAAAAAGTGTGTTTAAGCAGCTTTACGTCCACAGGGCCAAAAGTCCTCATGGTTGAAACAACCATAGATGGATTGTCACTGCATTCTCATTAGAGCTTATTAGTATCATTCTCATGCCAATAAGAAACTAGGAAATCTGCCTTCACAGTACACTGCAGACAGCATTATGATTGCAGTGCAGCTGAAGTGCACAGGGTATAAAAATTTCAGTTGAAGTGTGGTGCATGTCCTCATAAAATTACAATGGAAACTTCACCTGCTGCATGTCTTCAGCAGTTGATGTCTTGCTCTGCACGTCTTATGCTGTAAACGTCGCTCCGTTAAAGATTCATCATGACCTCGGCATGTGTAACCATGTATGTTGACACTAATGATGTCTTGCCTGTTGCCTGGGAAAAACAGCAATCCCATGAGCCCAAAAAGAGGAAGGCATGTGCATCATCATTATAAATGTTCGCATACGCGGTCGATTAGAGTGGGTTAATTAGTATGTTATGTACAGGCCACAGTGCTACAGTGAGCTTAGGGTACTGATCTTTTTTTTTTTTACAGTGTGTAAAATTTAGTCTCAGTGTGTTTGGCGCCCTGGAGCTGTGGACCATGATAGACACTTCTGATCCCGAGCTCTCTCGTGCTTTATGCTGGGTAATGATGCCACTTTAAGCTAACAATGACTGCATTCTATCTGCGAGATGTTATAATGGTGTTTTGAACGGATAGCTTTACTTTTTTTTTCCCTGTCAGTTAGCTGTTTGGTAATAGGTTGCCTACACCGCTTCTTGTGAATTTTCTTCTCGTCTGTCAGCTTTTATCATTTATCTGCTACAGAATTCAAGCCAAAACGACTGCAATGCCAGCTCTAATTGGAGCAAAATACACATGCAATGATGACAGTGTTTTGGTAGTACAAGGTTTTTTACTGAATTGCATTATTTTTGCACAGGAGTTTTGCTGCCTTTGCAACTTTCCAAACAGACATCACAGGTCATCCAGTCACCCAATAAACAGCAGGTCTGTCACGAGAGGTCTCAGCAGCTGCCCAAAGAATTTTCTGTTGCTATAGGTACCCATGCATACCTTTAAAAGCTATCCAGTGTCACTCGCTAAATATCTTGTCTTGCATCAGAAACCTTGGTAAGATAATAAAAAGACATGCGCACAGACCATCCATCCATCCATCCATCCATCCATCCATCTATCTATCTACATTTTTTACCACTCGTCAGCTCTGCTTTATGGTCTCTGACATGTTCCAGACTGATCAATAAAACTTCACATTTAAAACGTGTTTTTTTAGCCACAAGACCTCACATTCTCACATTCTAAACCCAGATGATGTCACTTCCTCTTGATCATGTAGTTAAAAAAGTGACACTTTATTATTATTTAGATGTAAAGTTTTGTGATGTGAGAATTTCAAAACACACAGATACAGTTAAGTTATTATATTTTAAATTCTATACATTTATGAGACATTCTTTTAATCATTGCAAAGTGTATTTTCTGCTCCTTTATTTCACCATCCAAAGTGGCAACTAAATATTTCCTCTTAGCTGAATTTGATTACATTCGTGGCATGCTGGCAGGATGGTATTTTGTAGTGGACATGTGTGACCTTTTGCAATCACTCCAATAAAACACGCTCCGTGTACACTCTAACATTTTTGTCTCTGAATTCAAGCAGATTCATAAAATCCAGCATTTCATGTTTGTGACTTGAATGCCAATGACTTTGCTTTTTTGTGTTGAATATGTATAATTCATGTATAATTCACGTCTTGAGTTTTGTTTGCTTGAGGCTTATGTGCAGAACAGTGAATTAGAGTGTAGCCAAAGAACATATTAACATATGGCAACCCATGGGATCTGGGTTTGTGCCATTCATTTCAATGCATACTGCTGCCAGTGCCCCTCTTAAATA
>NW_015558623.1:1118724-1120189 GCF_001515605.1 Sinocyclocheilus anshuiensis | reverse complement strand
AACATTTTAATTTATGAGCAAACAATATAATTATGTAGCCTGTAATACAACCACAGTGTTTTGTAGATTTGTATTCAGTGGAATGTTCATGGCTGATATGTTTACCCATCAGTTTGCTTAATGATGAACGTTGCATACATTTAATAGATGTAATGATCAATGATCTCAAAGCTTCATAACATGACATTTGCATTTCATTAAACGTTTTATGCATGTAATATCATGTATCATTATTTAGTGGGATATGTGTGTGTAAAGGGTTTGAAAATTGTAAAATGCAAGTACATTTGATGTTTCAGTATGTTTATATTCCAACGGCCTTGAACTTAGGGGTCAATACTACTCAAAGTACAACGCAAATAATGTATATTTTCTTTAGTATTAGATATTATTTTACTTCTCTGACTGTTTGCATGGTAAAAAACAGGGCCATTTCTGTTGTATATCTGGTCACACGATTCAAGGCTTTGCTTTGAGATGAAAAAGAAGGAGTCCAAGGATGCCTGGCCAGGTCCTGTTATTTTCTGTGTTGCTGTTGCGACTCACTGAATGGCTTTCATTTTTTTTCTGCTTTGATGGTCATCAGACAGATGCTCTGAGAGCCATGATTAACACAATGGAACTAATCACACTGCTGGCCATCAGTGTGTCCACCAAACTTGACAGCCAGCTGTCCTCCCTGTATTAAAGTGTCTTGGCTCCCGATTAAAAGAAGCTCAGCTCACACAAAAGCTCGGTTCAAAAACCTACTGAGCTGCCTTGTTGTGCACTGCCTACAGAAGATGCGTTCTTGTGTCCGTCGGTTTTTCTATGTAAACAGCCACTAGATCAGTGTTTCTCAACCTTTTTGACTTGAAGGCCCCCCATTGTCCAACACAATATTCAAAGCCCCCCCATATTGGCCATATTGGCATTTCCTTTGGTATTTCTGCTGCAATTTTGACAAAACTGCTTGTTTTCAGAATTTATTTAAATAAAATACCTTTAATATTTATGTTATGATTTCAGAAGGCTCACCCTGGACCCCCTGGTTGAGAACCACTGTGCTAGATGGAGTTCACTAATTGTTACAACATGTTTGGCTGTTTTTAAGCACCTTAATTGTGTCATGAGCACCATGAAGTGTATGAAGTGGGAAAGAAAAACTTTTTTCTTGTGACACCTGCATTCTGTTCCACTCTGTTGAGCGGTTTTTCAATGCAAGAACGCATCCTGTGTGAACAGCCCCTATGGCATCATCCTAACTGAAATGGTCACTGATTTGGAACAATGTATAGGTTGCTATACAAACCCTCAGTTATCTAAGCTAAAATAATAATTTATAGCATGTAAATAATTTCTAGCATGTAATCATGGTGTACTTTTATGCATTTTGATGTGTGTAAAAAAAACAAATATATATATATATATATATATATACAGTGGGTACGGAAAGTATTCAGACCCCCTTAAATTTTTCACTCTT
>NW_015558623.1:1111199-1118589 GCF_001515605.1 Sinocyclocheilus anshuiensis | reverse complement strand
CCGTACCCACTGTATATATATATATATATATATATATACACATACGGACACAAATATTGGGACACCTGACCATTACACCAACAGGGACTTTAATGACATTGCATTCTAAATACATACATGGACTTGGTCCTGCCTTTGCAGCTATAACAGCTTCCACTCTTCTGGGAAGGCTTTCCATAAGATTTTGGAGTGTTTCTGTGAGATTTCTTTTGCCCATTCATCCAGTAGAGCATTTGAGAGGTTAGGGACTGATGTTGGATGATGAAAAGTTTACTGTATCCATGAGTTTTGAAGTTCCCACATCACAACATTTAATAAAGCATCTTTTTTTTAACAATGTGATCAAGAGGAAGTAAAATTGTTTGGGTCTAGAATGTAAGATATGAGCTGTCATTTTTTTCAGTTCTGAAAAATTTACTTTTTATTATTTTTTTGCCAATCTGAAATAGTGACATACTGTACAAATGGCAATGGAATGACTCAACAACATTCACATATTTTAGTTTTTTATATATACTTTTCAGTATTGAATAACAAAATAAGAATATTCATGATCATTATTCATTCTCTCATCATCCTTAATGTATCTGTTCTCATCCTAAATACAATCAACACACTGTTTTATAGATGAAGGATACATGGTAGACAGCCCTTAAGATTTGTCCACAAACTACTTACTGCCTTCTTTTCAAATAGTGCGGAGTGCATCTGTGATGCATGGTAGGCAGATCACTAGGTTTTGGAAGGGAGTGAATATCTGAAGGAGTCAGAGCATTTTATATGTCTAAAGCTGAGTTTAGAACAACAGTGTACGTTATTCCGGTGTTTGGTGGCAATGCAAAGGTTATGGGGACACTTTAAAATTCAAAAGATGATTCATGACTCAAATGTGCAGGAGGTATAATGAGTTCATCATATTGTCAGACTCATTTGATCCCTAAGTAGTGCCCTTATCTGACCAGTGAATGAGAAAATAATTGCATTGTATAAAAACACTGCCCTCTGACAAGACTCTGTAAGTACGTCTCATCTGTGCCTGAGGGACTATCACAATGAGAAAGGCTGTGAAAATATTAATCAGAATGATTTGCTGAAATGCCATCCAGTATTAAAATACGTCCCTTGTTGCAAAATCTTAAAATAGCTTCTATAAAATGGCAGCTAATTCTTCTACCTCTCTCTCTCTCTCTTTCTTTATTAGCATGAACAGCTGGTGTTTCTTCTCACTCTGAAATTATGCCCAGAAACATTAACATGTATGGTGGACATGTGCCAAACGATGTGGACCAATTAAACAAGAGCAGAAGTCTGTATTGATCTGTCTGACCAGGTTAAGTTAATTAACAGTCTTCTGTAGCATACCAGAAAACTTTTTATATCTCTGAGGTTGCTCATTCAAAGCGCAGGAGACTTAATGGAGGTCTCAGATGTGTTTCATTAAAATATATATATTTTTCCTAAATACCTTAGGCTTTCCTGAGGATTTTATGGCATACAGTTTATCTTTGCTGCAAGTGAACCTGCATTTAAAATAGTCCACATCTATTTTCCTTATTATTTTTTATTATTTTGTTCGTAGTTTTGTTCATGGATTTTGAGGATGAATTCATGTGATGAAATCTGCCCATCTGCCAAATTAGGCTATCTTGTTAGAGTTTGCCTAGACGTACAGCACTACAGACTTTCAACATCAAAACTATGAGAAGCTTCACTTGTCTCGTTGTTCATTAATATATAATTATAAATATCATCATAATTATCATCAGCACCACCTTTATCCTCTGTTCTCAATAACAGCTTCAATACACTGAATAAAAAGCAATATATATGCACAGCAGCTTCTCCATGAAAACTTCTTTCTCCACCCACATGTTCCTACGCACCAGAAAACCATCCGTTTCTCAGTCAGCAGCTGGGTTAAGGGTGCTTTGTTAAACAGTGCAAACAAGTGCACAACACAGTTACAGTGTGCTTTGATCTGTTGTGGGCCTCAATATGATTTATTTTTTACATGTCGCTACGCTTTTTGAAAAGATGTCATTAGTTTAAATATGTTCAGTGGTAGCTTACCCACTGTTGAGACTTCAGTGGTGTAGATGTAGCCCACCTGCTGTGAGAGAGGAAAAACTCTTGACAGAGAGGGACTTGGAAATAACTCTGGAATCAAACAAGCAAGTGAAAGAAGTAGGAAAAATACACAGACAAAAAACAACTCTGTAATGTTATACCGTATGGCGACACAATCTTGTCGTTCCTTAATGACATAATAGGTTACAAGTTCCAACATCTCAGGTGGCATTTGTTCATTACATATTGTGAGCGCCAATCAACTCGTTAGTCCCGAGTCACGTAAAAGACTAGTTTGCAATGAATCGTTCATCACCAACAAATCATTAGCTGTTGTTAAGGAAGTCCAGTTTATATTCAAGCGGTCTTTGGCCGAATTAAAAAGAAAGAAAAAAAAATGTGTGTGAGGTTATGTAGCTACCTAGTTGAAACGAACGTAAAGGATGGACAACAAATACAAACAAAAAAGTGGGGCATTAAACAGAAATGCCAGGGTGAAGAAGTTAGTCGCAAGGACATTGCGGATGAAAACCAGAGAGTGCAACTAAAATGAGTGAGTAGTGTAAATTTACATTAGTCTGTTATGTGAACATTTCATTGGGCCGCCGTGCCAAGTGTTTGCGTGAAGTAGCCTATGGCTGAGCCTTGGTTGTTTTAGACTTAGGCTACACTAACTTGCTCAACAGACCATTTTTGACTATTACTAATACTACTCTTGAGTTGAATCTGGATTGCCTGTTACTTTACAGAGATTGTGTATTTATCAGGGATTCAAATATTGAAATATAAATGTCTTTTTCAAAGCAATGTGTTCGGTATGATATTTTCCTGGTACGCTTCATAAACGCTTCTTCGTTGCTTATTGTTTGCACTATTAGCTATTTCTATATTTAAGCAGTATGACACGAGCAAGAGTTCACTATATTTTGCTAGTTACTTTGTTTTGCTCCACCGATGCAAATAGAATCGCTTCGCATCTACGAGCAGGAAACGGCAGTGGTTTTCGTTCTTGAATTAATTGCTGTTTTGAAAGAATCGGTGCGAACAAATGACTCAATGATTCACTCATAAATGTAGTCACTTTTGGCCACCTACTGACGTAACGATGAAGAAATCTCGAGGTGTCTTGGCTTCTGCTATTCATATGTATAAAAATAAAATAAAGCTAAATAGAAAAAAAAATGCTGCTATGCCGATATACTTATTTGGATCACCATGCATATATATATATATATATATATATATATATATAAAAATAACTGTTGTTGTTTTTTAGTCTATATACAATGGCCCTTCATGAAACCACTATTGTTAGAGGCTAAATTATGCATAGCCTACATCTTTCCTACAGGAGCATATATAGATTTTCTGTTGGTCAAATACACCAACAGTATACAGTTGTTTCTATGAATCTTGCTATGCTTTACCTTTCCACTGTGCTTCACCTTTCCAATTTATTCCACTGTCCTTCGTTCTTTGACCTATGCCATCTAATCTTTACTTGTACAGCTAAGCAGCAGGAGAGGAATATGTGTCGGTCGTTTTTACTTTTTTCTCAGTGGCTGAATAAATAATTTTAAACATGATCAGCGCCACAGGGACCAAATTTATGAAGGTGATTCATTTTGTTTCTTATTGACACTTGCATTCCCACAGCAAGAATTCTTCCTTTTTATTGATCCGGTGTTTATGTCCCTTTGGGGTCACAGCATTTTGAAAGATATTGGTTGTCTGTGACCCTTAGCTGAAAATCCAGTGTCATCACTTCTGTTGTGTCTTGTTTAACACAAATGACAAGAGACAAGCAGCACTGACCTTGCAAATAGAATGCAAAATGTCCCATGCATTGGCCAAACCAGATCTGCCTTAGTCATATATAGCTGTGTAGTGGTTATTTTACCCCTGACTCATTATGCATATCATTTAACTGATACCTATTTAGATGTATACATTTGGCAGACTATTTTATCCAAATAAACAGGCAGTGAATTCAGGGTATACATTTTTAGGTTCAACTGAATCCATGAGCTTTACCTTTTTTTTTTTAACCCCAAGGTAGAAACAAGCTTCCATAGGTCGCTCAGTATTCGGCAAAAAGAACTGACTCAAGAGTCGGTTGTTTGGCAATCAGACTCTGGTCACGCTGTTCATTATTGCATTCAGTTTGTAAGAACAACTCAATAGTGAGACGCTTCTTGCAATTATTTTGCGGTAAACTGTCTTTTTATTGCATCACATTAAATACAGACTGTGAACTCACATTCACAACTCAGGTAAAATATGATTTATTTTTCATTGACACAAATGTAACAAAGAGCTGCAGGTAACAGTGGTATAAGGAACCTTCTAACTTGATGCATTATGAAAATGTTCACCTTAAAATATATAACTTTATATAGTTTTATAATAAAAACTACTATATTTTACCCAGTCATGTATAGAAACCACTAGAACAGAATAGCAAACTGCAACATGGTAACAACTCAGAAGACCTTAGCAAGCACATAGCAACACCTTATTAGCATCATGACAGCGACTTTTGCACCATTCACATTTCCTGTAATGTAAAATGTCTAGTTTATACTCATAATTCAGTTAGAATTATCCATGAACATCAGAATAAAATCCCTAGCATTAGCTAGTGCACTTAAAGTATACACAAAAAGATGAGATGAGAGGTGCTCGCTACCTATTAACCTCAGCACTTACACGCACGTGGCTTACTATGCCCCACCGTAACCATCATAAAATACTTAATAGGATAACGGCCGCGACCATTTGTAAAACAAGGCATGCCCTGAGAACAACGAGTTGCTGTGACTTGTAGGCCTACCAAATATATATTTTTTCAGCTGGGAAATGTCCTTGGATTGTTCACATTTGCCCTTAAGCAGATGTAACAGACCCTGAGCGAATTCGTAGGGGATAAAATTAACTCAAAGGGACGTTCAGCATCTGAATGGCTAAAATTGGTTCTGGTCCCATTCAGATGTATGCATAGTATGTATCGACCTTAAGCAAGATCAAGTTTTCATCCTTGTCAGTATGGGTTCAGTGTGAGAGAATTGTTCTCTCTCTTGATTTAATGGTGCCAGCATGTTGTCAAGAAAGGATATCAGGATATCTAGTGAGAAGCAATCTGCAAGATAATTACCCTGGTGGGGAGTCTTACAACACTCAATATGGTAAACTGCCTCCTTCATATCAGCCAGAATCACTTGAACAATGCAAAATCAGTATGATATTTATTGAGGGTACAAACCAAAACCTATGATCTGCATTAAGCCTTTGCTGTCGTTATAGACCAGGGCACAAGTCGCATCAGAGAGGACGTAAATTGTATTGAAAACCCAGTAATTAAAGGCTTGACAATAAATTGGGAAAAAGATGTGCCACACAAATTGAGGCACATGTAAATTATTCCTCAAAGTGACTCTGTGGAGAGTTTCTCTGAATTAAGATGTGAATATAACCTAACCCAAAAATCCCCTAGAGGGACTGCTCACCGCTTTGAAAAGAAAATATTGAGTATGAAAAAGGGAATGGAGTTCTCTCTCTGGGATGCTGACGCTCTCAACAGTTCATCAGTGTTTTAACTCTTCTGCTGATAATCAAAACCAAAACCATGAGTTGTAGGATCTTTTACATTTCTTAATTCTTTTTCATAGGTTTAAAATAATCTATTATAGAGGAGAATGAAGAGGAGATATATATCAACTTATTTTCAGCTATTTGCCAAGGCAACATTTCTTGTTTTTGTTCTATTTGTTGCTTTAAGTTGAAGTACTAAAATGACTAAAACTAAATAAACAAAAAACAAACAAACAAACAACACTAAAACGTAATAAAAACATATCGGATTCCAAAAATAAAATAAAATAAAACAAAAATTACAAAACACAACAAAATTACTAAAGCTTTAATTGGAATTAAAATAAAAACAGAAAACTTAAAAATAAAGTTTAATTCAAAATATGAACAAACTATAGTAGTTATTAATTAATTAATTAATATTAATTATTGTTATTAATTGTACTGAAACAACACAAGCTAAAAGAAAAGGGAGGCAAGAAAATAATCTGTAATAGCATAAGTATGCTTGAGCAGTTGTTAGTTCAACCATACAGAACAGTAAATTACAGGATTTTTATTGTGAGTAATTTATTTATATTGTTCCTGCAAAGCAGTATAATTTTATTTATTCCTTTGCTACATATTTCATATTTTGTAAGAGACACTTATTTTTTATTTTTTTAATAATCAAAATGTTTTATGTATTTTTGGCAACCCAGAGATGAGTTGAAATGAAAAAGTCGAAAGTAGATATTTTTCTGGAAAAAAAAAAAAACATACTCGTTTACTAACGTAACCTCGGTTCCCTGAGCTACGGGAACGAGTTCTGCGTCTTGCTTAATGCATATGGGAAAAAGCCTTTTTTCTCCTGAACTGAAGCCTTTTTTCATTCACGCAGTGAAACTGCAAGGCCATTGGTTCGTGCAGTGTATTCAAAATGAACCAATGGCTAGGCAGCGGAGCTGCACGAGCCTATGGCGACAAAGCCTGCCAATGCCCGCCAGAATGGACGGGGCATCTGGCTATATAAGCGGGCGTTCGACTGAGTCGTGCAGCTACATAGCACGGCTAGCAACGCAGTACTTGTTCCCGTATCTCAGGGAACCAAGGTTACGTTAGTAACCGAGTACGTTCCCTTTCGATATTACACTCGTACTGTGTCTTGCTAGACGCATATGGGAACACAGTACAATCACTCTGTGCTAATGTAGTGGAATGACTAAAAGTATCAAACTTCCATAAGCAACCAATGCCCATAGAGAAGTTAACAACAACCCAAGGCTAAGACGGGCTGAGCTTCCTGAGGTCACACCTGGCCTGGTTAATCGTTCCAGAGTACTCCTGTAACTTCAACACCCAGGGGTCGAGAGCTAACAGGTGAACTAATGCCAGAGAGCTTGAGCGTGATACAGCCAAGGGCTCTCTGCCAGATCAGTTTACGCAGCGCATGTCTCTTCAAGCGGAAATGACCCTGGCCTGCAAGGCTGGGACTTCCAGGTTATAAAACCTGGCGAATGTGGACTGCGAGGCTCAGCCGGCCGCCTCACAAATATCCGCAATGGACACACCACTGGACCATGCCCAAGATGAGGCGATGTCTCCAGTCGAGTGGGCCCGTACTCCAATAGGGCATTGAAGGCCCAAAGAAGAGTACGCTAGCGAGATGGAGTCTACTATCCATCTAGAGAGTCTTTGCTTCGTAACCGGAAGCCCTTTGGTGCGGTTACCGAAGCTGACAAAGAGTTGTTCC
>NW_015558623.1:1107107-1109692 GCF_001515605.1 Sinocyclocheilus anshuiensis | reverse complement strand
ATGTCTACAAATGTTTTAACCAAACTTTAGCACTTCAGTATTTTGTATGCATGGCCTGCTGTGTCAAATTTTCTAATGTTAAGATTGCAAACATGTCTTCATATTTTTCATAAGTGTCTTCATTTTCTCTCATTTTAGGACTATTCTGGAGAAAATGAGCCTGCTGGGGAAAGACTTAAAAATACAAAGTAAGCAAGTTAATAGAGAGATTTTTGCTGAAATTCATTGTGCTGTTGTTAACAGGCATGGTTTATTTGCTCTGCCTTAGGATTGCAAGTGTCCTGGGACAGGTGAGTGGAAGCTGGTGGAGCTACTCAGGGAGAATATCAAACTCCAGAGAGAGACAGAGGAGAGAAGAGCACAGGAGAGCAGGGAGAGACTGTTTTCTCTTCTTGAGGGAATGCTTAACAAATATATTATTTATTAGCCAAGAGAAAACAGTGGAAAAAATGGGTACATTACAATTTCATTCAAAAGCCTTTTTTCATTCACGCAGTGAAACTGCACGGCCATTGGTTCGTGCAGAGCTTAAAAAACGAACCAATGGCGACGAAGCCCACCAAAGCCCGCCAGAATGGGCGGGGCATCTGGCTATATAAGCGGGCGCTCGCCACAGGATTCTCAGGTTTACTTCGACTGATGCGACGACTGAGTCGTGCAGCTACATAGCACGGCTAGCAACGCAGTACTCGTTCCCTTTCAGTACTACACTCGTACTGCGTCTTGCTAGATGCATATGGGAACACAGTACAATCACGCCGTGCTAATGTAGTGGAACGACTAAAAGTATCAAACTTCCATAAGCAACCAATGCCCATAGAGAAGTTAACAACAACCCAAGGCTAAGATGGGCTGAGCTTCCTGAGGTCACACCCGGCCTGGTTAATCGTTCCAAAGTATTCCTGTAACTTCGACACCCAGCAGTCAAGAGCTAAAAGGTGAACTAATGCCAGATAGCTTGAGCGTGATACGGCCAAGGGCTCTTTGCCAGATCTGTTTACGCAGCGCATGTCTCTTCAAGCGGAAATGACCCTGGCCTGCAAGGCTGGGACTTCCAGGTTATAAAACCTGGCGAATGTGGACTGCGAGGCTCAGCCGGCCGCCTCACAAATATCCGCAATGGACACACCACTGGACCATGCCCAAGATGAGGCGATGTCTCCAGTCGAGTGGGCCCGTACTCCAATAGGGCATTGAAGGCCCAAAGAAGAGTACGCTAGCGAGATGGAGTCTACTATCCATCTAGAGAGGGACTTCCAGGTTATAAAACCTTGCGAATGTGGACAGCGAGGCCCAGCCGGCCGCCTCACAAATAATGGACACACCACTGGACCATGCCCAAGACAAGGCGATGCCTCTAGTCGAGTGGGCCCGTACTCCAATGGGGCATTGAAGGCCCAAAGAAGAGTACGCTAGCGAGATGGGAGTCTACTATGCATCTATAGAGTCTTTGCTTCGTAACTGGAAGCCCTTTGATGCGGTTACCGAAGCTGAGACAGAGTTGTTCCGACCGCCTATAAGGGGCGGAACGCTCAATATAGATTCTCAGAGCTCTGAAGGAGAAGAGCAGAGATAACTCTGTCCTCTTCAGAGGGAGGAAGTGCGGAGAGCGTAATGACCTGTGCTCTGAACGGAGTGGAGAGCACCTTAGGTACGTAACCGTGCCTTGGTTTCAGGATGACTTTAGTGTCGTTAGGCCCGAATTCCAGGCAGGCAGGGCTAATGGAGAGTGCCTGCAGGTCCCCTATTCGCTTTACTGATGCCAGTGCTAGAAGCAGAGCAGTCTTTAGCGATAGCGAACGAATGTTGGCAGACTGTAGCGGCTCGAAAGTGGGGCCCTTCAGGGGACTCAGCACAGTGGGCAGGTCCCATGAAGGGACGGTAGGGGGACGAGGCGGATTCAGTCTCCTGGCACCCCTTAGGAAGCAGATGACCGCGCTGTTTCTGCCCACCGATTGGCCCTCAATAGGGGCATAAGAGGCCGCTATAGCCGCCACATAGACTTTGAGCATGGATGGGGAGCGTCCCTTATCCAGCAGCTCTTGCAGAAATGACAATACCTCTGTCAAATCGGAAGAATGAGGGTCTTTGCCACAGTTTAGACACCAAGCGGAGAAAAAAGACCATTTCAAGGCGTAGAGGCGTCTCGTAGATGGGGCTCTAGCCTCTGAAATTGTGTTTAAGACTCGCTCTGGGAGGCTCGAAGGCTCCCGTCGAGCGGCCAGAGGTGCAGGGCCCATAGGTCGGGCCGAGGATGCCATATTGTCCCGTTCGCTTGAGAGAGGAGATCCCGTCTCAGCGGAACGGGCCAAGGGGCCGCTATCAACAGCTGAGTTTGCTCTGATTGCCACAGCTGGTTCATCCAAAGGGGGGTCCACCAGGAGAACCTTGTGCTTTTGTTCCCTTACTCACCTGATTACGTGTGGGATCAGGGCAATCAGGGGAAAAGCATAAAGAAGGAGGTTGGGCCAATCGTGGTCTTTGAGAAATAAATTTCTCGTGGTCTTTGAGAAATAAATAAATGGGCCAATCCCTGGTCTTTGGGAAATAAATTGGGCAGTGAGAGTTGTCTTCTGAGGCGAAGA
>NW_015558623.1:1060092-1107016 GCF_001515605.1 Sinocyclocheilus anshuiensis | reverse complement strand
GGAGAAAATATACCACTTAAGGGCATAGAGGCATCTCGTAGATGGGGCTCTAGCCACAGAAATTGTGTTTAAGACTTGCTTTGGGAGGCTCGAAGGCTCCCGTCAAGCGGCCAAAGGTGTAGGGCCCATAGATCGGGCCAAGGGTGCCATATTGTCCCGTTCGCTTGTGGGAGGAGATCCAGTCTCAACGGAATGGGCCAAGGGGACGCTACCAACAGCTAAGTCAGCTCTAATAGCTACAGCTGGTTCATTCAGAGAGGGGCCACCAGGAGAACCTTGTGTTTTTGTTCCCTGATTCGCCTGATTACCTGTGGGATCAGGGCGATCAGGGGAAATGCATAAAGGAGGAGGTTGGGCCAATCGTGGGCCAACGCGTCCCTGGTCTTCGAATAATAAATTGGGCAGTGAGAGTTGTCTTCTGAGGCGAAGAGGTCTACCTCGGCCTCGCCGAAGATCTCCCAGATTCTCTGAACCGTCTGCGGATGGAGCATCCACTCCTCTGAGGGGACATTGCTCCTTGATAACATGTCCTTTAATCGATACAATTTGCCTGGTATATGCGCCGCTCTCAGCGAGCGCAGGTTGAGTTGAGCCCATTCCAGAAGGTGCTCTACCAGAATGAAGAGGCGCTTCGAGGAGAGGCCTCCTTGGCAATTTATGTAGGACACCACCGACATGTTGTCCAATCGGATTAGCACATGGTGTCCCCTTAGGACTGGCAGGAAGAACTGACAGGCTCGACAAACTGCTAGCATTTCCAAGCAGTTGATGTGAAACCCTTTTTCCGCTTTCAACCAATGGCCGAAAGTCGGTTTGCCAACTTCTCGAATCTCAAGAATCGCCTGTGACGGGGGGCTATCTGGATGTGAAAGTATGCATCCTTCAGGTCCAGAGAAAAGAATTAACTCGGGTGACTGGCCGCACGGGGGCAGAACACTTATGAGTAATGTAAGAGGAAGTTTGCTCTCTTTTTGAAAATGTTTGTGTTTTATTTTTCCCGCTATAACAGCGGCTGAATGCTTGGGTGCATAAACGGACCCGTTGTTTGCACAAAAGACAACGCAAATCCTTCGACTGCCGGATTGAAGAGACCCCCAGGCAAGACTCATCGGAGGATGCGAGGATCTTGGCCTGAAAGACCTGGAGGACTGCCATTGAATGAAGTGCCGAAGCTGCCTGTCCAGCTGAAGTGTAGGCGCATCCAGCGAGAGCTGAAGTGGTCCTACACGGCTTGGACGGGTGAGCGGCCTTTGCTCTCCAGCCGATGGCCGTGGACGGGCAGTGACTTGCTCTCCAGCCGATGGCCGTGGGCGGGCAGAGATGCGCGGCCACTGACTCATCTAGGGGAGGTGGCTTATCGTAACCTTTTTCTTCAGCGCCGTCGATGGAAGTGAGGGCGGATAATAAAGCAGTACGGAGGCAGGCGGAGTAGGGTGCGCGCCACGATCTGGTGAGCTCGTCATGGACCTCTGGGAAGAACGGAGAGGAATATGCGTCTAGCAAGACGCAGTACGAGTGTAGTATCGAAAGGGAATTAAATATATAATTCTAGGCTCCTGTTTTTGTCTCATTTATCAGCTAAATTAATAAATTTATAAAGAAAATAAGACTGTGGTGCTCCAATCAAAATCACCAGCAGATATTTCCTACCTCCAAAATCCCAATTAACCTTTGAGAGCACTTGTACTTTTTGCTATAAAATAAAATCAAACATGACAAAAATTTACAGTAAATACATTTATGTGATGGGTCTTCTGTCCGAATGGCATTAGGTTGTCTCAATGCACATCAGGAACACAAGCCAAACTATCCTGTAGCTATATATGTGATAAGAGATGAAGTCCTCTTAAAACCCACACTAAAGAATCCCTCGTGCTAGGAATGACCCAGTACACCATGATAATGAGGAGCATCGCCCCACGTCCTCGCTCATACCACTACTTCAAAGGATCTACATCTGTGCCAGCAGACCATGTTGATTAAGAATGTTAGTTCTCATCCGAGCAGAGGCCTAAAGCAGCTCTCAAAATGCCAACATGTCAGGCTTTTTCCAAGAGAAACTGGTGCCAACGTATGATATAATCTGTCATGAATCATATGCTGGATTTATACTGCAAGCAGAGTGCATGTCTGAAGACCTTAAGGCTAATGAGTGAATATATCTGTCCGTTGAGACAGACCGTGAGAGACTTACTGGAGAGATATATTATCTGGATAATAAGGACATTTGGGCAACTCACTTTGACAGCAGCGTGTGCTTTCTGCCTGGTCTAACACAAACTTGTTATAGTTTTGAGATGAATAAATTAGCTGTACATATCATAATTTTAAGATCAATGAGAGTGAAACAATCATTATCATATGAGCAGCCATTCATTTCATTATCAAAACCATGAAATCAGTTAAAAATTGCCTTTTTCTTTTTTGTTGACAAAAGGGAGTTAGAACGGGGGACACTGGAGGGCTTGTGTTAATTTACTTCTGTCTATAAAAGTAATGAGGACACTTTCAAACTGAATAAATTCCAGCCTCTTATACGCAACTGATCAGTGGATGAAAAATAAAGTGTTAATGTAACCGATGACACATCGACAAACCGTAATTTGCTAGTTGGAGGTAGGTGGAGAGCTGTTTATAATTTAGGGGGAGAAGATGTAGAGAGAATTTTACTGGCCAAAATTTGTGTTGCGCAAGTTGTCATCAGTGTTTTTGGACCATCTTGACTAACCCAGACTCATTGGAAATATGTACTTGTGGCGACGTTTCTGCAACACAATATTACGTACCTTACTGCACGTTTCAAAGTGAAATGTCCAGTGAGTGTTCATGGCCACGTTTTAACTTCCTTATACGTGGGTTTGAGCTGTTTTGTTGAATCGTGGTTTCATGGGATTTGAACCAGAGCACTTCAGCTCACAAGTGTAATTCTGTGTCATGTGAGCTACAGTACTGAGCAAAACTACTGTGTTAGAAACCCCATACATATGAAGCTGTTTATGTGACGCTATCATTCAAAAGTATACATTTTTAATTATGACAGCATGTTAAAATTGTTTTGAAGTCATAACAAATATTCTTCAAGGAATTGTGCAAAAATTTCTTAATCAAAACTCTGCCCTGTAAATCATACTTTGTGTGAAAAGGAAAAAAAAAGTTTAACAGAGTTCAACTGCCTCTAGTGTTAATTTCAAACGGAAACTGCAGCGATTCGTACTGTATGTATAGGTACGTTTCTTGAGTTTTGCAGAAATGTAGGTAGATATCGTTAAAGTTCAATAATGTTATGTACACATTTTAGAATTAGTCTGATTCAAAGGAGAATCAGAAGGCTGAATCCTGACTGACAGAGGAGGAGTTGGGGATGGAGGAGGGTAATTAACTATTGAGCAACGCGAAAACTGCTGATAATACTGAGGGACCTTATATATGAATGCTTAGATAGGTGTCGTATTCCCATAGGTTGATGGGGATCAGCTGAGAGTCAGCTGATGCGAGCTTGACTAACGTAACCTGCCAGAACTAACGCTACGCTAGATATTTTGCCATTCATAACTGACATTCTCAGTAGAAATGTCTGATTTGAGAATGAATTGTTCTGTTGAACAGATTCTGTTCATTGATTCAGTTGAACCAGTTCACATTTCTGGTCAAGTTTGACTCGAAATGAACCAGGAAAAGTGTTGAAGATGGCATCTTATGTGTTAAAATTAAATTTTATTGAAAAATAATTTAACTGAAACATGTTTGGGAACATGATATAAAAGAAGCGGTTCACCCAAACAAACTGTGGTACCAGCATTTCTTATTAATGCCAGTCTTGACCAGCCACAATGGCATGTGTATGTGTCACGTCAGTGTGTATTTGCAATTAGGAAAGAGATGCAGACTTCCTCCAGACAAGCTGTTTAGTAATAAAATCTCTCGCTGGCATTAAGATGGAGCCTGGGCGTCTTCCTGACGAGCTTAGCATTTATACAATTATTAGGAAAACACTCTGGTCTGCTGAACCTTTAATTACACACCATTCATCCAGCTGCTGGAGATGACCCTGACCAAACCTTTTCCACACTCATCTGAAATTAGGCTTGTTTGGGGAGTGATACATCACTGCATATCAAACAAAGCGGCGATAACTGGCCCAAAATAAGTCAGTGTGACTCAGCTTTATCTGCAGTGAAGGTTAGAGTCCAGACATCAGCTCCCAAGCTGCTTCAAATATTGATTAGCACGTCCAGCTAATTAAATTACCATTAGTAGCCTACTATTATCAGGATAATATCGCTTCTCAAAGGAGCTATTAAACTCTTTAACTACTCTTGACATTTTAAATGAATATAAGCCATCAAATGACGCTTTGTTCTACAAGCAGCCATGGCAAAGCTTGATCCAGTTTAGATTCCCGCAGATTAAAAAGGGTCAGCGCATTATTCATGTACCATTTGAGGCCAGCCCGGCAAAGACGCTCTGAATTCAAAAATCTCATATTAGATTACATCTAAAAAGCTACATATGAGCTAATTAGGCATTGATTTCTTTGTACTGCACAGGAGATATGGTGAATACAGACATGACATCAGCCCTTAAATGGATTTTCCCTTGATCAAATTTGTTTATAATAGAGTAGACTAAAAGTTTTCATTTATTAAAAATTGCATTATTTTAATGCCTGCTCAACATTGTTGGTAGCAATACTGGTAGCAAAACTTACCAACTGCTTTAAACTTGCTTGGAAATCTCTCATTATGCTATATTATCACTAAATCTTGGATTCAGCGTTTTTGTCAACTTGTTTTCTTTCAATTAGCACAGGTTTTGTGTTTTTGGAACTCATTGATCTGAGTGAAAAAGTAATAATTTGGATAATTTTGTCAATATTCACTCAAAAACAGAGGTGGATAAACTCATACAAGTGAGGTCTACTACCAGTTACTTCCATAAAGAAATACTAAACCTGTGCTAAAATCAAAAGAAATCAAGTTGATAAAAAAGATTGTATCCAACATTTTTTTAAAATAATATAGCATAACAAGAAATTTGCTTTTTTTTAATTTTTTGACAGGGACAGCTAAGTGTAACAATTGGGTAGAGAAAAAAAATCCCCAAAAAGTACAAAACTTATAAATTTTTTGTTTGGAAAGTGTAATCAGCAAGTTTTAGTCCAGTGCGATAACATTAAAATTTTTTGAGAAAAAGGAAAACATCTCCAGGTCAACACAACATGAAGGTTAATTTGACAAAATAATATAATATTACATCAAATTTTGCCTGTAGTTGTTGTTTTATGTAAATTAGTTTTATTTTTAGTATTTGGTTTAAACTGAATTCCATTACCTGAGATCCTCATTGTTTTTATGCCAGATAAATACTGTTCTGATTGCAAAAATATCAAATATATAGATATCTGATAATATATAGATAGACAGACAGACAGATAGATAGATAGATAGATAACTATATATTAAGTATAGTCAAGCTGCTGTTGTAAAAAGGTAGTTAGCTACTGTACACTGCAAGCTACAAAAAAAAAGCTAACTAGATTGAAACAAATTTTTCAAAACAGTAATTTGAAATTACAAGTGGCTTGTGAGGCTACCGTTTTCCTGCTATGTAATTCTATCCGTTTAAAGGAACACTCCACTATTTTTGAAAATAGGCTCATTTTCCAACTCCCCTAGAGTTAAACAGTTGAGTTTTACCGTTTTCGAATCCATTCAGCCGATCTCCGGCTCTGGCGATAGCACTTTTAGTTCTATTTTCATAGATCATTGAATCTGATTAGACCGTTAGCATCTCGCTCAAAAATGACCAAAGAGTTTCTATATTTTTCCTCAGGTAATGCAATGATATTACGCAGCACCTGAAAATAGTCCCCAGCTAGGTACTTAAATGTATACTACCATTCAAAAGTTTGGGCTCAGTAAGATTTTTTTAAAGAAATTGCTATTTGTATTCATCAAGGATGCATTAAAATGATCAAAAAATTTACAATTTTGCAAAATATTTGTATTTTAAATAAATGCTGTTCTTTTGAACTTTCTATTCATCAAATAATCTCTTTTCATCAATGTATCACCAGTTTCCACATAAATATGAAGCAGCACAACTGTTTTCAACATTGATAATAATAAGAAATGTTTCTTGAGTAGCAAATCAGCATATTAGAATGATTTCTAAAGGATCATGTGATCGTGTGAAGACTGGAGTAATAATGCTGAAAATTCATCTTTACCATCACAGAAATAAATTACATTTTTAAAATATATTTAAATAGAAAAGTTATTTTAAAATTGAAATACTATTTCACATATTACAGTTTTTACTTTATTTTTGATCGAACAAATGAAGCCTTGCTAAGACTTCTTTAAAAAAAAAAAAGAAAAGGAAAAGGTGACCGACCCCAAACCTTTGAACAGTGGTGTAGCGGCATATCCTGGAATGTAGTTTCTGTGTTTTTCACCTGCTTTGACACAGATGTAGGATTGCAAAATGTACTCCTCGTCAAGAAACTTCTCTTTGTTCTCTGCATCTTTCTGCTAAAACTCCAACTCTCTGAAAGGGAGGAGGCAAGGACACCTCAGACACTCAAAGCACAAACTCCACACAAGACGGCTGACAGGAACACCGACATCAGTCAATCAAGAGTGCACTGTGACAGCCGCAGTATAGAGCAGAAAAATCGATATCCCATTGACTGGGCCACTGCAGCCTAATCAAGGTGCCCAGACCTTTATGAAATCTTGAAGGAGAACAGATAGGCTGTCCTGATTGGGACTCTGCAGCCTTTTTTTTTTATCTCCTTTGCTAACCTTTTTTTAACACGTCTTCATGGGCTGTACCGCACCTGTTCTGGAGACTTTGCAGGAAGGCTATGTCACCTTGGTTCACTACCTTGTGCTTTCTTCTGACATTGAGAAGAACAAGTGCAAATTATGGACTCTACAGCCTGATACTGCCATGACAGAGCCAGGAACATATTGTCCAGTGAAGGCACTATTCCTTGGCAGCGAACCTCGGCATTAAAAGGTCACCCCCGAAGCCCCTCGCCTCTTGTCTCATTAAGGGTACAAATGAGAAATTCAGAATTCAGTGCGTGTTAGATAGGCATCAACATGAAATATGATCGCCAATATACTGGAAATCTAATATCATGATGTGACAGGGCTGCACAATAATGGTTAAACTGATAATCACGATCATTTCACTCAAAATTTATACTCATGATTATTAAGGTCTGTTTACAACAAGAGCGGTAACTACAAAGATAATAAAACAATAACTATATTAGCATCCACACCAATGAATAATATTGTTATGTTTATTAGTTTTGTCGTCTTTCCTTTTAAATGTTTGAACTCTGTAAAAGCAAGATGGATTCTAATTGGGTGTCAAAGTTTTTATCATTCATCAGCTGGAAAAAAATCTTTCGGGAAAAGATTGCAACAATATAATTTCTCGGTGCTGTTATCGTTATACTTTTATTTTGAGGAATTACTTTTTACCTTTAATTGGGATTATTGCACTTTCACGTAGGCAGGAGAACATCAGCTCATATACATGGTTTAATTTACCTCATCTATTTTCCTGATTTATTACTGTATATTTAGCCTATCATATAAATAAAAATAACACTCCCTACATTATAAACACTGGTAAAACAAGAAGCTTCTATTAAAAGGTAAAACCTGTGGAATTCCTAATAGTAACTTAAAAAATCCCAAATTATGTTAATGCTTTTCTATTAAAACAACAACAAAATGATTTTGCATTGTGGCACGGAGGGTTCTTAAGTGCATCTGTTCAGCAACCACAATCACAAACATTACTGTCAAGATCCATGTTTGTATTTATTACAGTTCATCACCGAGAAAGTTTGATTGCAGATTTAGTCACAGCAAACATGTGAAGGAACAAAGACTGGCTATGTCATGCTCTCATTTAAGCAGAATATTTCGATTGAGATTGCTGAAGGTTTGCAGATTATCCGTGCTTTTTTCTCAGTTCAGAGAGTGTGTGCACATGGCTGCCAGATTGGGTAGATTAAGTAATACACTGGGCAGAAAATGTGTCCTTTTAAAAGAAAATCTCTGATTGGGGGATTTAAGATCTTGACATCTGGCAACCCCAAGCATGAAAGCTTGTGGAGGCTCATTACCAATGCAAGATAATGCAAATTTCAAATGGGAAAAAAACCAACAACTTTTTTTTGATAAATAACCAGTGGGCAAATATCGCAGATGGAGAAGCTTAATTAATCATCAGGACCAATAATCGTGATCACGATTAATATACTATTTATAGTGCAACCCTAATATGACTTTTTGAGCAATACTATATGATCAGTATGGAAAACCACCTTGAACAATGGTGATTTTTTCAACACATTTAGACTGGTAGGGAACTCTGGGGACTTTCACGCATCAGTCTTGTACTTGTTTGCAAGGCTTTCAATATTTTCACATCTGCAAGGTCATTAGAGCTATAAAAATCTGATACCCTTCCAGCACTGTTCCACATCTTGTCACTTAGTTTCTGACAACTTGTTTTGCAGTTTATGTGCCAAGTACAGGTAGATGTGTGTGAGGCATTTAAGTGCCTTTCAAAAGCTTACTTACGTATGGGTTGTGAATAACACGATACAGTGGGGCAGCACCAGCTAAGAAAAACTGAAGTGTAAATCTGGTTCAGCTAGAGCAAATACTCACAGGAAAAGTAAGCCTTAATTGTGTAGCCTTAAGTGTCTAATGCGTAACCCATCAATAATTTAACCGACATGAAGAGTTGAACAAAATGCTAATACCCATCAAAGAGACTGAGAGGGAGCCTTTGGAGTCGATGGCACTGTAATAGAGGCGGGATGGCAACACTCTTTTCTTTACTAATGGAAGATTCCCATTAGGACAAATCAATGCTCGGCTTTGTTAACCCAGACCCAGAACTTAGCTAGCACAATGAAGCCACAAGAGATCCAAAAATCTGCAATATATATAAGAGCAATTCCCACCAACATTGGTTTCTTAGCCCTTATCCTCAACTGCAAAACTATTTTCATCTACTTTGGTGCGTACGTGAATTTAAGGCATTGATTGTTCTCAAGGATCAGAGGAAAAGATGACGCATGCATTGGCACACTGCATAAAGAAGCACATTATACAAAGAACAAAAGCGTTTTTTGGTGGGGTTTTTTTCCTGGTTGTAGGGTGCCAAAGAAACTGTCATATATGCAAAAAACAAATTTTCATACTGTATTTTTGTCTTGTTTTCCAATGAATGAGATTTGTTTTCAAAGAAAATATATAGTATTAACTTAAGCTTATTTTTCCTAACTTATTGGAAAATATTTTTTTCCTGGTTTTAAGCATAAGCTTTTGGTTTATGATTTGGTTAGAAATTAGGAAAAAATAAAATTACCAATGGCGTAAGAAAAATAAACTTAAAGCAATATTCTCTGAAAACAAGTCTTACTATTGTATGCAGTTTTTTAGTTCATCCTGTTTAACGATGTTTTTACAGGAAAAGGCAACAAAAATACTGAATAAGAAAATGTTTTTTGCAGTTTACTCTAGATCATCCCAAAAACCCTAATGATTCTTTTGCAGGGCGCTGCCATGTTTACTAATGATGAATTCCTTAACATTTCCCATGACATTTCAATATCAGGCTCTTCCATACATGTTGCCGGAGTTGGAGAATCCCATCTGGTCAGATTGTGATGGGAAACATAAGCCTTGTATGAGCAAAGAGCAGAAAGTATGTTTTTCTTGGTGCGGCAGGGTCTGGTGCTCTTGGGAGGCAAACATCAGGAGGCACTGAGCGTCGACAGAGCGCAAATGAGGAGCGGAGAGAGAGAAAGTGTGCACAGCCTTCCTGCTCTGGATCCACGGGCACCCATGCCTGTAAGCAAACGCAAACACAACCATTAAGAAAAACTATTTAACCTCCCAAAGGAGAGAAAGAGAGCATTATGGTTTAAATTCTCAGACAGCTCATTCCTAAATCAAAGAGAAATTGCCTAATGATGTAGATAGTGGAGCGGACCTGATATGGAATGTCCAAGAACAAAATACGGTCTGAAACCGTAAAAAAAAAAATTGTAAGCATCAGGAAGTCAAACTAAATATAAATTAAATACATTCTAATTCTATATATATTTCTATATTAAATATACTAAAACTACATATAAGAGGTCAAACTAAATATTTAAATAAATTATGTTTATAAAATGTATTATAACAACATATGATAAATATTATATATATGAAGTCAAACATAATTTGTAATTATATACAAGTGTTTATTACTAAAATTTATTGTAAGTATATACAAATATATATATATATATATATATATATATATATTTCATCATATGTTGTTAAAATATGCAATGGTTCGGTTGAATGGCTCAGCTTGACAAATTAAATGAAACATTTGATGTATTCATGTTATAGATTATCTAACATCACAAAAAAAAAAAAACTTTTGCATCTAATGTTCATTACACCAATTTGTACCCTATTCATGGAAAAAAAAATATTATTGAGGAAAGAATCCTCTGAAAGAATTGGGGTGAATCTGAAAGCAACTCTCTGTAAGAAGGGAAGTCAAGCACATTTTGACTGCCACCCATTTGAGGGAGTTAAGGAATTGGGGGTGATTCTCACTAATTTATATGCAGCTCTGGCTGCGCAGTGACAGAGATAGATAGTGGAGGAGCGTGCATTTCTTAAAAGGTCGGATTCTACGACGCACTAAAAGACTGAAGCGAACTGAGCAAAATATTTAGGCATCCAAACTGACTGAATCCCCATTAAGAGCTCATCAATGCCGGCGATAGACAAAATAAAAGACGGCAACAGGAAATTACAGACTTACTGAGTTGGTGGATGTGGATGGGCTCGCTTCCTTCCCCCAAGCCCCCTTCACTGAGGGTCTTGATCTGAATGACGTAGTTGTCATTCAGATTGAGGGTCAACTCAACCGAGGTTTTGTTGGTGATGATGGAGTACATGTCGTTATTCCGGTGTCTTCTGTACAGCACCTGCAGATGATGGGACCCAAATCAATCAAGAGCTTCATTCAGAATAATTAAAACTAGGGCTGACAATATTTTTTTTCCAAAATAAAATTAATTACAATGCAAGTCCATTAATTAAATTGATTGCAATTAGTAGCATTTTTGCTGAAAAAAACGCCCCCAAATGAAGATAATTCTAAGACATTATTGTGGCATTACAATAGATATACCGGATTTATAAAAGTGCTCATTATTAAAAAAATAATAATAATTAAATTAATTACACTGAATTAATGCATCAAATTGACAGCTCTAATAAAAACTGAAGCTGATTTTTAAAATGGTCTGGATAAAATGCAAGTGCTTTCCCATGCAGCAATGATGCTAGAATGTTGTGGGTAGAGCGGTGTCAGAAGGTTGCTAGGGTGTTCTGAGTGGTTTCCAGGGTATTGTGGACCCTAGATATGGCCAACGTTCCTCTGTTTATAGTAAATAATAGCATACCTCCTCTCAAAAAGCCACATGATTTGAGGCATCATTCATGTCTGTAGTAGTTTAATATTTAGAGATCGACTAAGTATAAGCAACAGTGATGTAGCACCACTAATGATATATATATATATATATATATATATATATAGTTAAACACAGGTCATGCGCCCTGTTATTCTAGATCATGTTTACTGATGCTAATGTCTAGTGCTTTTCCCCTGAGCTTCATGACTGTTTTCCCTTGTGGGGAAATTAGCACTGTGAGAGCTGTTAATTACATGCATGTGTAATTAACAGAGGTGGAACGAGACATGAAATAGCATATGCTGTGCTCTTATCTATAAAAACACACAAATGAATGGTTTTCGGCCATGTAACTGCCATATCTTTGTAGCTAAATTACTGCACCCTGACAACCCTTATTATGTATATCAATGGTATCAGATGCAAATATGCAGTGTAGTTCCTGCCGTCATTGTTCGGCTCACAATGTAGGAATGGAAACGCCTGACTGCTAAAGGGAAAACAATGGATTACCTCCAGTGAAACTCTTATAAAATATATGAAAGCATTTTCTGGGTGCAGAGAGATAATATCACTCACTATGTATCCCGTGACCTCCGATTCAGTTTCGAGAGCGATGACGGGATCCCACTGCAGCACTAGCTGAGAGCCAATCAGATTCCACTCTACGTTCTGAGGGGGTTGTCCAGGCGCTGAGGTTTGTTGTGTATGAAAGAAATGGGCAGAAAAAGAAAGAAAGGGTTCACAGTGTGCGATCAATTGTGTGACTGCATTCGATAACACCAAAATGTTTGACTAGCAGATTAGTAACGTCAGTAGGGGCACAAATCTGTTGCTAAATCAGAGCCGTTTCTTTCACAGATGGACTTGGAAACTGTGATTCATACCAATTAGATAGGATTGGTTTCCACAGTTTTATATTGTCTGAGATGTCTTTTTTCTTTTATTTATTGACTGGTTTTAATTTAGCTTCTAAGTTTAGAGAGAGCTGTTCAGCCCTTTGGGTCAATTTCTGCTGCTTTTAAATGCTTTATAAATAAACTTGACTTGACTACTATCAAAATAGATGGTTGAAAACTCTTTCAGTTGGAAAAAACACCCTCAAGTCATGCCACAGCAGGTTCACAGCAAGTGTTCACAGCAAAAGTTCTAAATCTTTCACAGACATAACTCAAAAAACAAAGCAAGAATGTACAATTCTGCTAGTTTATGTACTACTAGGTGCCTCAAGCAAAAATCTTTTTGAAAACTTGGAAAGATTTGATGTTGCCTAAAAAAAGAAAAAAACTCTTGAGGCAGAAATAGATTCCCATAACATTCACCAGGGTAAAAAATAAATGTGAAGATAAAAAAAGAGATACGGACATCTATAAAACGTTGTTCTTATACCCATGGAACATTTTGCTAACGTACTACGGATGAGTAAATTACATCTTGCAGCTATAATGCTCACATCAAATAAATGTGTCAGCAACATATGATCGTGGAATGTTCTTGTAATGGCCAGAGTACTTACGTGGCTTTTTGGTGGTAACATTGACAGGTACAGACTGGGGGCCAGTTCCTGCAGTATTGAAGGCACACACCGCTAGATAATACTGAGTGTTCCCCTGCAGGCCACTGACATTGACTGCTGTGTAGTTTCCAGTGATCCGCACTTTACCCACCGTATCCGGCTTGGTGTCATCTTCCCAGTACACCACCTGTTCGCCAGGACACACAACAAGGGCATTTTATATATCTTTGAAATTAGTTGTAAACAGCTTTCTGCCAGAACAATTACCCAAATATGCAGATTTTTCTCATAAGAAGTGCTACTATGAAAAAAAAAAAGTTTTTGGCATGGCCACTTAAATGGTTGCTAACATAAATGTGTTAATTGGGAAAGTGTTATCCGCACTTTACCCACCGTATCCGGCTTGGTGTCATCTTCCCAGTACACCACCTGTTCGCCAGGACACACAACAAGGGCATTTTATATATCTTTGAAATTAGTTGTAAACAGCTTTCTGCCAGAACAATTACCTAACTATGCAGATTTTTCTCATAAGAAGTGCTACTATGAAAAAAAAAAGTTTTTGGCATGGCCACTTAACTCAAATGGTTGCTAACATAAATGTGTTAATTGGGAAAGTGTTAAATCTCAGGAAAATATACAAAGTAAATGCCAAGTATTTTTATCTGCTGCCAAAGAAGGTGAGATATGATTTGCACAGAATTTATTACATTCTATTAAAAGTCATTAGTACTCATTACACTTGGCTAGAGATTTCTAATGAGTCAATCAATAACAAAGTGATCAGTTCAGATATCTGATACACATATTTGACTTCACCTTCATTATGCACTTCATTTAGCTGATCATTTGTGTCCTTTCTGCAAATTACAAGCTTGAGAACATATTTCTGGCTGCTGGAAATATGATACTCTTCTGAAATGTAGATTCTCTTGAGGATATGAAATTTCAATTAACTTTTAGCCGTGTGCTAGCCTAGGTGAGACACAATTAGGTAGCGGAAATGAAATAATTATTAACCCTGGGTCATATGTAATATCAATATTGAGGCATTTAGTATAGGAAGATTTAAGCCAATTTCAAAATTAGAGAGTAATGAGATCTGCCTACGGGAGGTATATTTCTAAATTATTTATTTTTTCTACCTTTTGCTTTCTACATTCTGCTTTCTATCTTTTGCAGAATAGTACATTGCGTCATTCAGTCTTGAATTGAGAATTTAGTTTTTCATTCCAATTCAGTTATTAAATTTGAACTCAGACTGCAAACAGGAAGCAAAATATCATTTCAAAACTGAATGTAAGGAAAAAAATGAACAAATTCAAAGGAAGTCATATGTATTTTGACTTTTGTATAGGTATTTTTTAACTGATATTGAGATTTTTTTTTAATGCCACCTATAGATTTTTTATTTTTTTACAATACTGTTTAAAAGTTTGGAGTTGGTAAGATTTTTGCTTTTGAAAGAAGTCTCCTACACTTTTAGTTTTTCATTCCAATTCAGTTATTAAATTTGAACTCAGACTGCAAACAGGAAGCAAAATATCATTTCAAAACTGAATGTAAGGAAAAAAATGAACAAATTCAAAGGAAGTCATATGTATTTTGACTTTTGTATAGGTACTTTTTAACTGATATTGAGATTTTTTTTTAATGCCACCTATAGATTTTTTTATTTTTTTACAATACTGTTTAAAAGTTTGGAGTTGGTAAGATTTTTACTTTTGAAAGAAGTCTCCTACACTCACCAAGGTTGCATTTATTTGATCAAAAATGGAGTAAAACTAATATTGTGAAATAACAGTTAGGTTTATTTTAAAATATTTTCAAACGTAATTTACTTCTGTGATTGCAATGCTTGATTGCAATTTTTAGCAGTCATTACTCCAGTCTTCAGTGTCACATAATTCTTCAGAAATCATTCTAATGCTGTTTTGGTGCATTTCTTCTTATTAACAATGTTGAAAACAGTTGTGCTGCTTAATATTTTTGTGTAAACCTTGACACATTTTTTAAATGTAAAGTTCAAAAGAACAATATTTATTTGAAATAGAAATCGTTTTGTAATAATGTAAAAGCCTTTAATGTGTCCTTGCTAAATAAAAGTATTAATTTCATTCAAAAATAAAAATTAATCTTACTGACCTCAAACCTTTGAATGGTAGTATATATATATATATTATCATGTTAAATAAACTTTTGTGGATCAGGGAAGAACAACACTTAATTTCCCAGAATGCATTACCTGTGTTGAATTACTTTAAATTGCAATTCAAACTATGCAAAGTAATGCAAAGCAAATTCCTCCTGTTATTCCTAATTTAATTCCAATTCAGCTTCCTGTAGGTGTGACCAATTCAATGCAAATTCCAAGTCATGAATTGAAAAGAAGCCGATCTGTGACACTGACCATGTGTATTCCATGTGAAGAAGTCAGATGTTCTCGCCTCCACTGAACCACAAGATGTCCTAATTATTATGCTGACAATATAATTTATATTTAAAGAGTAGCATTAAATTAGAAAAATGCAAAACAGATGCATCTGCATTAGCAGTCTCAGACTTTTGGACCTTACGCTTTGTTTTTTTGCAAGAGGAAATGCAGTGATAGTTTAAAAAGGAATTTTCCATTTCAAATGCTGCAGGTGCTTCAAAGGACTGTGAGCACAAATAAATGGTATATACGCATACAGCGCAGTTCCTTGATCCATGCTGCTTTGATTTGTTCTTTCAGTCCTCGCTAACCAAAGACGAGACAAAAATAAAACCTGAAAAGTTTTCCCCTCGTCTAGAATCCAGTGACATGATGGTTCTATTCTTTCCAGACAATATGGCCGCTACCATGGCAACGTGGCAGTTTTGTGCCGCAGGGCAGGGGTGACAGAGATGGAGAGAGTGGCTTGTGAAAAAGCAAGACTCTCTTTGCATTCTTGAAAGGCCAGTGGAGAGCTTTCATCTAGCTTCTAAGAGCCGCAGACATTTAACAAAGCTGCAGCACTGTCTAAACACTGGCATTCTCCATGTTTGAGGTGGCATGGGAGAGGTGAGAAGCACTTTTAATCATCGCTCGAGATTCGGATCGCATCATTACAGGGAAAACATGACATTTAATATGGCGAACGGGAAGACAATGTGAATCAAACCTCATATCCGAGAACTCGTTCAGGGGTCGACGCAGTCGGCTCCCAGGTAACTTCGATGTCAGCCGCTGACAGACTTTTTGCTGACACTCTCTCTGGCGCTACGCTCGGCACTGCGGAGAAATGGAGAGATGTTGAGGCTCTTATTCAAAAAGCTTTACACAGCCATCGAAGTAAAATTGGATTAAGTCAGTGAATGAAGCCCTGGTCTCACCTGAAATAGGCCCTACTTCATTTTAATGGTTACTCTGACTGACAGAGAAGGAGACAATCTGCTGGGAAAATTCAATTAACACTCTAGCACATGAATAGGCCTGTAAGTGTCTAGCAGGATTTGTTGTAACCTATAGCCACAATAACTAATATAAGGTTGTCGTTCGCAGCTTGAACGAGGGAGGAGGGGCGTAAGCTGTCTCAATCAACTTATTCCATCATACTCATTCAAGGTCACACCTGTATGTGCGAAGGGAAGGAACCAAGAGTGTTTGAGAACGTGAAGGGACTACTGCGGAGTCTGACTGTGTTTGTGTGCTCCTAATATTTTAGCTCCACAGGCCCACACGATGTATCGCTGACTGGCCTATATTAGTATTTCCGGATGATTAGGCCAAAATTGAAAGCAGATGACATCAAGGCTCAGACTATTAGGCTTATATGTAGGATTAGTGATATGAACTAATTGTACTATTTTGCTATTATTTTCTATAGCAAATATGGGCTATTTTTGCTATTGCTGAAAATGTCAGTGAATGATGAAAAAAACATCAAAAGCAAAAAAACAACAACAAAAAACCCCAAAATCATAGACACAGACTTGCATACAGTACTATTCAAAAGTTTATTTATTTTATTTTTTTTAAGAAATTAGCAAGGATGCATTAAATTGATCATAAGTGACAGTAAAGAATTTCACATCGTTACAAAAAATTATATTTAAAATAAATGGTGATCTTTGGAACTTTCATCGTTTAAAAAAAATACTAAGCAGCACATTGTTTTCAACACTGATAATAAGAAATGTTTCTTAAGCACCAAATCAGCATATTAGAATGATTTCTGAAGGATCATGTGATACTCAACACTGGAGTAATGATGCTGAAAATTTGCCATAACAGGAATAAATTACATTTTAAATTATATTCATATAGAAAACAGTTATTTTAAATTGTAACATTATATCACAGTATTACTATTTTTGCTGTATTTTTGATCAAATAAATGCAGCCTTGGTGTGCATAAGAGACCTATTTAAAAAAAAAAAAACTTTTGAATGTATGTCAGCCATATCTAGATACCAGAATATCATATAATTGGGTTATATGATATACTTTGCTTTTTTCACTTTATTAAAACAACAACAAAAACAAAACAAGTTCAAACATTGTGCCTAATAATAAACGTTCATTCATGGTAAAATCATTGTAATGCACTACCATTCGTAGCTTACTGCTTTTTGTAAATATTTCATATTATCTGTAAAAGAGTCACGCAATATAATAATTATAATATTTTTAATTATTTTATATATTCCAATAATTATAATATTGGTTTCACATTGTTACATTATTCTACAAATATCTAAAAATATGGTTAAGAATGAAGCCTTTCTGTGTGCATGAGTTGTACACAAATGCAGCTCTACCTTCCTCTGCGGAGAACACTGTTGCAATGCTGCTGAAAGGTCCTTCTCCACGGTTGTTGAACGCTCCCACTTTGACATTGAATGGTGAGAACGGTGGGATGGTGTCATTGCGGAAAACGTAGCGGGTGACGCTGGGTGACGAGATCACGGCACGGGTCCAAGTGACCAAGCCCACTGACCGAAAAGCGATGATATAACCGAAGCCCTCTGCATTCTGCAACTCCTCTGGAACAGGCTTAGAGTGGAACACAAAACTATAGTGATATTAAAACAAATTGAGGTCAACACACCAACTGACCCACATGACAACAGGGCTTTATTAGCACTTAGTTTAAAGACTACTTTCTTTCACAAGTTGTTTTAATTGTTATGCATGCAGTTTTCATGAATTCATATCAGTATAGAGACAAAGATGGAACGTTTAAAGGACTTAAAGGGATAGTTCACTCTAAAATGAAAATTCTGTCATTAATTACTCACCCTCATGTCGTTCCAAACCCGTAAGACCTTCGTTCATCTTTGGAACACAAATTAAGATATTTTAACCACTGAAGTCACATGGACTATATTTACCAATGTCCTTACTAAGTTTCTGGGCAATACAACATTTCAGTTGTGTTGCTGTCTATGCAGGGTCATAAAGCTCTTGGATTTCGTCAAAAATATCTTAATTTGCGTTCCAAAGATGAACGAAGGTCTTACGGGTTTGGAACGCCATGAGGGTGAGTAAATAATGATAGAATTTTCATTTTTGGGTGAACTATCCCTTTAAGTTACCGGAAAAAAAGCTAAATGGTGACAAATATGAGGGTAAAAATAAACAAACTTTCCTCTCATACATACAAGACTACCGTTCAAAAAGTTTGGGGTCTGTTAAGATTTTTTTAGGTTTTTGAAAGAAGTCTTTTATGCTCACCAAGGCTGCATTTATATGATCAAAACACAATAAAAACAGTAATATTGTAAAATATTATTACAACTTAAAATAACTGTTTTCTACATGATCATTACATGATCCTTCTAGATGTTAAATAAATAATAATAGCTGATCTGATGCTCAAGAAACATTTCTTATTATTATCAATGCTGAAAACAGTTTGAATACTTAATATTTTTGTGGGAAATATGTTTTTTTGAGGATTATTTAAAACTTTTGAACAATCGTGTATGTATTAATTTGAGAACAGCTTTTTTGCTGTTTGTATCACTCTGATTTGGCTGAAACTGCTATTGCGCCACTCTGCTCACTATTGGAATAGGATAGTTACAGAATAGTAGGCAAAAATGGCTCTCCAACATGCGATAGTAGGTTACCTAAAATACACTAAATCACTGCTACAGTTCATAAAAGGCTTTGAAAATTTAAATTAAAGCATTTCTGCAGCATTTCATACGAATGTTAGATTTTTCCCTTGCTAAACCCTTATTTCCTCTATGACGTATTGGAACAGAATGAAGCCCATTTGCGGGTGAAATAAACTTCAAAGAAACTCTCTGGCCCTGAGTTAACTTCCATTTGGAGGAGAAGTAGTAAAGCCTGGAGTCCGGAGGCCAGGAGGGAGGGGTCTTGGTACGGGCAACTATCATAAAATGGCTACATTTCATTCTACACAATTAAGCACCGGCATTTAGCCCAGGCTGGCCGAGGGAGCAGTAAAATCTACAAATGACTTACCTCCCATGTTATCACTAATTCCGATTTGGTACCTCCTCCGCCTCCGACATCAGTGGGAGCCGTGTCAGGCACTGCAGGCAAAAACCCAAAGACGAGATTAAAACGCCGGCAGAGCTCTGATTGGGATTTTGTCATTGCATGTTTGAGCATCAAAAGTGTATTTCAATTTTCATCACATAAAGACTCTAAACTATCTCTCTCACAGAGGTTCTACCTTCTTTAGAAAATCCCTCAGAGATTTGTGAATAAGAGATTGTGTTTTCGGAATAGGCTTGAGTGTTGCATGTGGAATAAAAATGATGGCTGTGACATATGAAGGGAGAATTGAGGATGTATGGTCTGCTCCAGTGCTTTCAATTTCAGTGCCTGTCTGAAATATGGCAAAGAGATTCAGTGAAAGCCTCACACTAGCATACTCACTAGCATCTTCTGTTCTGATTTTGGTAGAAGGTGGACTGGGCTCTCCCATCCCGACACTGTTACTGGCCAGCACTCTGAACTCATATTCCACCCAAGCGTTCAAACCCACCACGGTTGCAGTCAGAGTGTTCCCATTGATCGCCTCAGGAACTGAGGATAAGAAGAATAGTAAAATACAATAGCAACTAATAAAATAGTTAAAGCAGTAAAAGTTTAAGCACTAAAATGACAACAAAAAAAAAATAAAATAAAATAAAGCTAAATAAAATGAAAAACTATTAAAATGACAAAACAAAAAATATTGAACTAAAATTACAATGAAAAAATAAAAATAATACAGTAGATGATTCAAAATAAAACTGACATAGATAGATAGATAGATAGATAGATAGATGATAGATAGATATAAAAACCTACAGTAAGTCTAAACATAAATATTATAAATAAATCATAAAATTATGAATACAATATGTTATATAGTAATTAAAATTGCATAAACAAAATAAATAAACAAAAAATAAAAATAGCAAAAAAGTAAATGTAAAATTTGGTTTCCACATTTTTATTTTTTTTGGTTTCCAAACAGCCCAACTATTCGCTTTTTAACTATTTTTAAAATTTAAAAATAAAACAATGAACAATAAAATATAATACTAATAAACTAAATACAATTAAAAACAAATAAAATGACAAACGCACATAAAATTGAAGAAACTATCAAATTAAAATTACAAATAAAAAAAAAGGAAAAGCTATTTCAAAATATTAATAAACACTATAATAGTATATAAATAAGACTAGATAGATAGATAGATATATAGATAGATGGATACAGTAGATATATATATATATATATATATATATATATATATAGTAATTAAAATTAAATTAAACTAATTTAATAGAAATGTCAATAACAAAATAAATTATAAAAATGTATAATAAAATATAAGACTAATACACTATTTATTAATAAAATAATAAAATATTTAGCTTTTTAATTAAGAATGTAAAAAAAAAAATGAGTTTAATCTATTAAGTTGGCAGTGCCTCCCATGCACTACCAACTGAATCAAAGGCAACTTATACACACACACCCAGTGGCATATGCCTGTGATGGGTGATGATGTACCTGTGTCGACAGCTTGCCAGCCGACAGTAAAAGGAGTCCTGGCCTGGATGACATATCCAGTAATGGGACTTCCATTGTCCTGGCCTGGGCTCCAGGACAGCTGGGCCGTGCTGTCTGTGACCTCCTCCACCACAACCAAGTCTGGGGGGCTGGGGGGACCTGACTCGATCACACAGCCCATATGGAATTGAATTAATTAGGAGTGTTTGATTATACTCCGCACCTGCTCAAACATTAAATCTGGTCCATGCATTGTGCATATTGATGACTTGGAAACTGTCTCACACTGATAAGAGGACAACTATTTGTTTAGGAGTGTGTGTTCTAAGGTGTTAGACATGGCGAGTGGTTTGTGCTTGTGCATGCTTGCATGAGTTTTAGCAAGGGCAACAAGGTGTGTGTATGTGTGTACGCTTGTATATGCGCAACTAAATGATTTACATTTCTGCTCCAAATAACTCTCTGCCATTTAAATATTTTCTCTCCATTTGCACTGCATTCTGGGGGCCATCATGCTGCTTAGCCGATGTTTAAATGAGCCAATTAAAGACATCCTCTATGATAAACAGCTCCTCTCCAAACACCTGGAACAGAAACGTGATGCGTAATGGCCATGAATACCAATGTGGCTCACAAAAACAGCAGCGAAAACGAGGCCCCATAAACCATCCCAAGTGACACATTTAGCACTCTGTGCACTCTTGCTACATTAGCAGTGCCCTTTCATTGAAATACACACCTCGCAAGACGCTCTTCACTGTGGAAGAGGGTTGTAAATACATATAACAATTGGCGCAGAAGGCAAATATTGTGCATGTGGACATATAAACCGAAAGAAAATGTGGTCCTACCTTTAACAACCAATATTGCATCAGCAGACAAGCTCTCGACATCTGTATCGATGAGGCAAATGTATTTCCCACCATGATTAAGCTGGATGTTTCTAATCATAAGATCACCGGAAAAGCTCTGTAAGAAAAGTGAAAATTTCTTTCTTAATTATTAATAATAATTTCTGTTGTTACAGCAAAAGACCCCAAATCCACTCTTTATTGATAAACAGTAGTTTCTGAAAGCGTGATGCATTATCATTCATAACATATTTCATGAATCAAAACATAACCTCAAGGCATGCTCTGTATTTTTGGCTTGTGCCATGAAATTCTGGCACTATTTCAAAAAAAAAAAAATGAGAGAACAGGTACTACAAACCAAACAGAATTCAGAGGCTGATTCAGATTTTTTTCTGTTCACATTTAAAAGGCCATGCAAATATATTTTTGCATCTTCTGTGTAATACTTAGTGCAATTTAATTACTTAAATTAATTTAACCACACTGAAGGATTGGAGTTGGAAAATTGGAGTTAGAATGACGTCAAACAAACAAACAATAAAAAATTTTTTTTTTAAAAACTTCACACTGAAGTTATACTGCCAAAAAAATGTTTATTCTCACATATAAAAGTCCGATTTACAAATCAGAACTGTAAATGTCATATTCAGTGATTTTATTTTATTTATTTTATTTAATTTTTTTTTACTGTTTACTCCAGGGTTATTATGGTTAACTACAACTAAAATAAAAACCATATATATTTGTTACTTGAAACTAACTACACTAAAATTAAACTATAACTATAGACTATACTACTAACTAATTAAAATAACATAAAACATAAAAAAAACTTTTTATTTCAGCTAGTTGCCGAGGCACCATTTCTCATTTTTATTTAGTTTAACTTGATGTAATAAATTAACTAAAACTGAAATAAAAATGAATAACAACTATATAAACATACAAATCCAACTAAAAATGTCAAAATCACACAACAAAATCATGAAAACTTTAAAATTAAAATGAGAACAGAAAATATAAAAATAAAGACTGATTCAGAACATTAATAAAAAACTAAAATAGTATCTCATTGATACTTAAATAACACTGGTTTACACAGCCATCCAAAAAAATAGTACTTGAGTAACAAAGGGCCTGTTTTCAACAGCAATCTGTGTCTGGTATACCATTTTATGATGTAATTAATTATCACCAAAATAAAGCTGAGGCAGGCGTGCTGATGTTCCCTGTCATGCTAGCTATAGATTTCTGCAAACTCAGACACTCATCCCTCCCTTTAAAATGGCTGCTGTGCTCTGAGATATGTGTGGACCTAAATAAACAGTCTCAGTGACTAGCCTCCGGGATTCACTCAGATCCAGCTCTCTCAGCCACACAGGAGCTCAGTAAAACACACACACACACACACACACACACACACACACACTGTGGTTAATTGGCAAGACGATACTAATTATTCCACAAGTACATAAGCCAGGACCAGGTAAATGTGCAAAGAATATGCAGAGTGAGAGTTAATATTGTTCCAGATAAGCATACAGCACATTAAAATCATAAAGAATCTGCATTTCTGGCACAGATGTCAAAATATGATATTTTCATAATTTAAATGAAGACACAGCTAATTATAACACCGCACAGTGTGTAAAAAAGCAAATTAAATGGACTGAATCAGAAAACCCTTAAGGTTCTGTGGTTCTGATTAACTGACATTGACCATCTCATTTTCTCTGAACACTTTCTAAAAATAAACCATTATAAATAATAAAATAAAATAACATTTATTTATACTACTTTTACTATTTTCAAATAAAAAAGAAAAGAAAATAGGTTTGCTGACACAATTTATCCCTGTGCTTCTCCCTGTCTTTTAAAAAAAGAATGTCCAGAATTTCATACAAGCTGAATCCTGCATATAGCATTGATGTCTCTAGTGCTCTACTAGTCCCAAACCACGGAGCACTACTCTACTGTAATAGTACATGTAAGTATGTAAGTATGTAAGCATTCCAAGCTCTTAAAAAAGGCCAACACTTATGTTTGACTGTGGTTTCCTCTCAATCAATATCAAAAAGAGAGCCCATTCAATGGATAGATTCCAAAATTTCACGATTGGATGAGAAGACCGAAGAGCGGGTGATGTTTAATTATGGTAATGCACCCATCAGAGGCTGCTGAGATGGAAGGCGTAATCTTTGGGTGCAGAGAAAGTGTGAATCCGTGAAAAACATATCTCATTATAACCTACATCTGCATATGTCAATGTCATTTGTAATAGGCCTTGAGAGAAGCCCCATGTATGAACTTTACATAGCCGCCACCACATGACAATGAAAGGCAAGGCCTGGCTGTGGGTTGGAGGGGACTGAATCAAAATCATGAAAATGGGCTGAAGGGGTTAAAAAACATTATTACTATTCATATAATAATAAATAATATTAAAGGGATAGTTCACCCAAAAATTTAAATTCTATCATTAATTACTCACTCTCATGTCATTTCTAACCCGTAAGATCTTCGGAACACGAATTAAGATATTTTTGATGGAATCTGAGAGCTGTCTGACCCTTCATAGACAGCAACGCAACTGAAATGTTCCCAAGTCCAGAAACGTAGCAAGGAGATCGGTAAAATAATCCATGTGACATCAGGGGTTCATCCGCAATTATACGAAGCTACGAGAATACTTTTTGTGCGCAAAAGATTAAAAAAAAAGACTTTATTCAACAATTCGTCTCCTCCGCATCACCCTGTAGCGCCATTTTGGAGAGTATCAGCTGGACGTAAAGAGCGTATGCTGTTCTGTGTTAGCTGCGTCATGCCGGATCTGTTTCCTACGTTGTTGTGATTTGATCTGAACGAAAATAGCGTATCCGTGTGACGCAGCTGACACAGAACAGCATACGCTGTTTATGTCCAGCAGATATTCTCCAAAATGGCACCAGGGTGATGCGGAGAAGACGAATTGTTGAATAAAGTCTTTTTTTTTTCTTTTGCGCACAAAAAGTATTCTCGTAGCTTCGTATAATTATGGTTGAACCCCTGATGTCACATGGATTATTTTACCTATCTCCTTGCTACGTTTCTGGACTTGGGAACATTTCAGTTGCATTGCTGTCTATGAAGGGTCAGACAGCTCTCAGATTCCATCAAAAATATCTTAATTTGTGTTCCGAAGATGAACGAAGGTCTTACGGGTTTGAAACGACATGAGGGTGAGTAATTAATGACAGAATTTTCATTTTTGGGTAAACTAACCCTTTAATATGAATGTTTTTATTTGTATAGTAGTTTTATAATATATTTAACTTTTTAAATACATTATAGAAACTAAGTATATAATAACACATTTTCAGCTGAATTAAATTCAAGAAGCTATGAACTGCCTAGTAAGTGAACCATCTGGTCCTGTGCTTTTCAAAAAGAACCTTAGCCTGTGCTCAGGTTTCAAATCCTTAAAAGAAAATTATCAAAAGATGTTTATTATTCTGTTCAAACCCCTAGCCAACCAAGGGAAAATCTAAACCAAAACAGCTAAATGGAATGTGACACAACACAAAGCGTTTCTCAAGGCTAGATTTCAATTCATTTGAGTCCTGCGGCAATAAGGAATTGTCTCCCCAGAGATGTAAAATGTCCTGTGAAACTGGAAGGGTAAAATGGGAACAATACTCTTAATTGATCTGGCCTGTTTCCCTGGTTCACTCTGTGGAGAGCAGCTGTTTGGTATACATGTTGAATCATTCACATTCAGTGTAGGTCAATGATGGAATGACCCAGAACAAGATGGCAAAATTTATCCCAAGAATCCACTTTCAAACTACAGACATAATGGCAGGCAAGTCTCTTTGAGAGAGAGCATTCAAAGTCCCAATAGCTTGTTCCTGTCCAGCACAATGATTAGATTAAAACCCTGTTACAGTACTTCAAGTGCTTGTGTTTGAGATCTATTCAATAAGATGGACTTTAATACATGCTGGATTCTTTGGTTTGATTCAAATATGAACACAAATAATTAAAACTAATTCATCAGAAACTCCTACTCAAATAAAATAAAACACTCAAACTCATCTTTATATTTGTTAAAAAACTACAACCTGCATTTTATTGTACAGATTTCTTGTAATTTGTGACCATATTCTACAGTTCTTCTTCAGTTTTTTTATGAAAACAATTCTGTTATATTTCTTATTGTCATTTAGTCATTCATTTCAGACCTTTATAATTAAACAGGCTGCTTTTTTGCAGTCATGTTTTCATAAATGATTTGTGAAGGTTAGCTTAACTACACAGTACATAAATATTTTTCAAAACAGCAAGGAAAATCCTGTTTTCCAAGATATGTTTCCAATAATTTTTTCTTGCCCGGAGGTGATGGTGTGGGATGAGGGTGCTGAGGTTGCAGTATAGCCCTAAAACCACAATACTCACCCCTCCCACTCGCTCGAAGTGGTCGGCATCTTGATGGAAATCAATGGGCTGACCGTTGAAGGCCCAGAAGAAGGCCACGTCCAAGGCTGGATCGGCAGTCACCTGGCAGGGCAGCACGATGCTCTCACCCACCGTGATCTCTGTGCTGCTGGGGCCCTGCCTGATCCTCATGGGCTCTGTTAGTTACAGTGTCAACATAGTCTGTCAGTTTAGCTCTAGGACACAAACTGAGGCGAGAGAACATCTTCTGTAGCCAGGCAAATAACAAATCTTTTTTTCTTCTTTTTTTTTTTTTTAAATCTAGTGAGCTGCCTCTGGAGGAAACATTTTAAGGCATGATCCTGACACATGGCTGCACAATTATTGTTATTTATAATAATTATAATTCTAAGATTCTATGCAAATAATAAACTAAAAAAAAGATATTTATAATACAAGGATTGATAGGATGAGCCACATTTTTACAATGAAAAATCAAAAGGATATTTAAAAAGACTAACAAGAAACTGAGGACATGAGGGGAAAAAACTATAAATGTAAAATTTGTAAAAAAAAAAAAAAAATGCTTAGGGGAACAGAAAAATGTGTAATAAATTGCCTAATTAGAAATTAAAAAAAATACTGACACCAACATTTTTAAAAAATTAGAAATTAAAATGTTTTTGTGATAAAACCATATTGGACAATTTTAATTCGAAAATAACTAACAATGTTTTACTTACATTGCTGTTGTCCTTATGAGCAGTAGGCTGTGGGTTACCGATTTTACCACAGCCTATGGTGGTTTATTGCTGTAATAAATAATCGTAATTTCTAGGTACTATATTTAGATTTTTGGCTGCTGTCTTTCCATATGGGGACTATTAATTTGAGAACATAACATGGATTTTAATAAGAGCCAAATGAATTGGCAGCATGTCTTCTGTAAGCAGAATACAGTTGACTGAAGACACTTTGTGAGGGAAAGGTCATTTTAATTAAATTACATTAAGGGGGTCAACTGCTGGTGCATGACAAAAACATAATGAGAGAAAAAGAAAAGAAAGAAAAACCCTATAAAAGACGTATGGGCTCACACAGAGGCCTCAATGGTATATAGCTAATGAGTTTCTTCTGATTTGTCATGAAAATACTGCTGATTAAACCCGTAACCTATATAATGAAGAAAAAAAGTGAGGAATAACATTCATCCTATAACTTAATGAGGAGATAACAATCCACACGGATAATGGCCACAGCAATTACGGATGACCTTAACAATGAGTAATTAGTGAAACATGGACTGGGGCGTGTGGAAGATTGAAGCAAGAGGGCACATGAACTACACAGAACACTAGAGAAAAGAATGTTATAACTCCACAATATAAAAGGCTCTCTTAAAGTGACAGTTCACCCAAAAAAGAAAATGGTCATTTACTCAATTTCATGTCGTTCCAAATCCTTTTTCTATTGTGAATCACAAAAGGAGAAATGAATGTTATCAAAATAAACAAGGAAAGGCTACAAAAGCATCATCAGGGTTTGACAATAAGAACATGGACTGGGCATGTACTTATTTTACATTTGATTATTCAATTTCTGTACCTGAATACTTACCCGAAAAACTTAAAGCTCTTTTTTTTATTTCATTTATGTCTTTGTTCTATTAGGCTAGTCGTTTTTGCTGTGGTATCGAAAGTGGAATCGAGAATTGTGAAATGTCACTGATATCTAAAACTTTGGTGGCTTACTAATTAGAATATAATGTTACATTGGTCAATACAATGAAAACAAGAATTATTGTTTTATTCTATTTTTTTAATTAATGAACACATTTTTTTGTGGCGGAATCAGTGAACATTTTGGCTGAGTAAGTAAAAAATGTAAACCACTGGTCCATCCGGGTCGGTAGAAAAAAATGCTTAGCATTGAACCCTGATTATAAAAGTTTATTAAGGCCGTCATGAGTTGGGAATCAAACGTATCTTGTTGCTAGTGCAATGCTCTACTGGAACTCTACAGGAACGATTCATTTAAGTATCAATTTGTGAATGAATGTTTTTTTTTTTATCAATAAATCAATTTATGCAGTTCACAAAACCAAATGATTAATTCACAAATCGTACTGACCTCTTAAGTTCAACTCAATGCCCATTTACCTATTCCGAGTTCGTAGCTCGTTGGAGGGAAAGAATGGTAGTGAGCAAAGACATGCAGACTTGAAATACAACACAATTCACATGGACTACTTGAATGTGGCTGTTTTGTGTCCTTTTCTGAAGTTTTAAAGGTCCAGTCAGCATTCACTGTAATGGCATGAAAAATTAAGAACAGTACATTCTTCATATTTTCTCATTTTGTGTTCCACAGAGGAAAGAAAGTCAAATGAGTTTGAGACAGAAAGTCAAATTAGTCAACTGACAGAATTAACATTTTTGGATGAACTATTCCTTAAAAAGGAGTTTTAAAAAAAGATGTCTTAAAACTTTTAGACATGGGGACTTGGTAACAAAAGCCATTTGTCTTGAAATACCAGCACCATTGTGTAGGACTTCTCAGTGTGCTTGATTATATAAAACAAATCTTACGCTTTGTGATTTTTTTTACTTGAAAGGCTGACAGCAGTACAGAAACTTAGAAGAATGGAGTTGTCAGTTGGCTAATACATTTCTTGAAACAGCTGAAGCAATGCATCATGATATGTGCCAGATGTGGCATTTCATTCAAAGCTAATCATAGGTAAACCATCAAGAATACAGTATAAGAGTCAACAGAGTGGACCGAACTCTGTATTGTAAATAAAGCTGCTATTCAAATAAAACTACTTTAAGACCTAAAGCTAAATGTATGATTATCAAAATAATCCCACACTATTTTAAGGATTTTTTTTTTACAACAAAGAAATTTCATTATGTATTTGTTTGGATAATAAAAAAAGTTTCTTTTGTCAGGCTTTTTTGCTATTTTTTTATGGTAATAGAGAATAGAAAGGGACAGTAAATAACGGGGCGAGAGAAAGAGTGGAGAAACTGAATCTGGAAAATGTTGCTAGTCAAATTCGATCCTCAACCTGCACTGAACCACTAACGTTGATCTAGAATGGAAAACACAATGACTTACCTGTGATGATCAGTCTTCCTGTTGTGCTAGCTGTGCCAAACTGGTTTTTAGCGATACACGTGTAACTACCTCCATCTCGCTTAGTTACGTTGGCAATCTTAAGAGTCCCATTGGGGAAGAGAGAAATCCTAAAGGTAATGGATAATTTCTTAGCATCACAAAGAATCACATGGCTTCATTGAGATTAAATATAAAGTCTATGGCTAAATACCTTTCACTTCTTTGCAGTATCTCAGTCCCTCTTTTCCACAGGCTAATGGCTCTGGGCGAAGCATGTGGCCGAGAGGCTGTAAGATACAGACAGATTTGGTCCTCAGACTCACACTTAAAGCCTCAATAGAATCTGTGATGAACAGCAATTGACGTTCAAACAGCCTCTGGCAAAAAAAAAAGGAAGAAAGCCTTTTAGAAAAGTCTAAAGGACTTAACAAATAGAGCTGTCTGCTTCCACTGGCTTCTTCCAGGCCATTTGTCTTGAGCTAAAACGTACATTTACTGTGCCGTGTCTTCAATAGACGCCATTTATTTGAAACTGGCCTCGTATGCACAATACTGACCAATGTGTTGTGATTAAAATGAATGAATTTCAACATGCACAGACATAATTTCACAATCAATGTTGGGGAAATATGAGTGTTACAATGGAGCGGATGGTTTCAGTGCTGCCTTGTAATTTGAGCCTGGGCTGTGACTACACAATACAGTTTTAGCATTCAAATGAAGGATGGAGAGCAGGCAGTGAAAACACAGAGGTCGTACCAAGCACCATCAGTTCGGTGCTAGAATAAATGATGCCGTGCTTGTTCTCCGCCACGCACTGATACATCCCGCAATCTGAGAGGTTTAGCGAGGAGATGGAGAGAGCACCGTTTTCTATTTGCACTCGGCCCTGTAGACATAAAAACAAAACATTCAAAGTAAAATTGTTGCTATGCGGTTGCTAGGGCATTGCTGGACTGCTTGATTACATGCTTGCTTACTGGCCTGAGTCAAAAGAGACCAGCGGCAAGTTTCTATGATATTCTGGTCGCTTGATATGGATTGGGTCCTTCCTTCAATTAAACTCAATTAAATTCAACTAAAACTACTTGAAATAAAATAAACATTTATTAAAATAAAATAAAATATATAAAATATGAAACTTATTGTAACTAGTTGCCAAGGATACGTCTTATTTTTAAGTTGATGTATTAAAATTACTATAACTAAAATAAAACTGCATAACAATTACAAACATATAAAAAACCCCGAAAAAGACAAAAACACACAACAAAATTGCTAAAACTTTAACAAAAATTCAAATAAAAAAGGAAAATAAATTAATTAAAATATTAATAAAAACTGTCATAGTATCTCACTGATACTAAATAATAATAAATAACACTGCTTCATTGTAAGACTATGGGATTTTATCATCCGTCAGGCAAAAAAAAAAAAAATAATTCTGATCTATTTTGTTTAAAAAATATATATTTAAAAGCTACAAGTGAATTTAGCCATTATAACTTCATTATGTAGATTATGAAAAAAATATATTTTATAATTTGCTAATATTTATTTATTAAATTTATGTTATTAAATTAATTGTGTATTAAATTAACTGTGTACTTTAAGTGAGCGGAAGATAACGTCAAAAGTAATCTAAATGTGAAAAAATGGAACCTGAGCAAGAAAAATAAAAAATCCAATATCAGCCAATGTATATCCAGTATCAACCAATAAAAAACTCATGTCATGTCTCTCAGTATCAACCAATATATTGTGCACTTCTACAATTTTCTCACCAATAATGATTGCTTTTTTACAATGCGGTTGCACTCTAACACTGAAAGTATGTCGAGTTGAATATCTAAGGACGTGTTAAGAGAGGGTGGAGGAGGTTATAAAAGAGAATAAAGAAAAATGCTGACCCTCTGCTCCAATGAACGGAAAAGAAATGTTGAACATAGCAGTGAAATACTAATGGCCAATTCCTTTGGTATGGGCGCCCAGTCGGAAAAGTACGTGAGACAGGTAGAGAGGTGTTGAGCTGATGGTTCTGATAATGGCATAGCAGACATTTAAGCCTATCAGCTGTCCTTAAGGGCTGAACTCGGCACAAAGAGTAACAAGGAGAGATTGACGTGATGTGTGAGGGTGGGGAGGAGGTACGGGTAGCTCTTGACTTGAATGCAGGTCACATCTAATGGAGTCTTTCTGCTGCCTTATTACTGCTGATGCTTGTTGATGGGAGTTTCTCCTACTTAAACAGCTGTTGGCTTCTTTTTTGCCTCGCTTTTATGTCAGCAATGAGAATTTATGTTTGCACTGACCTTGGACTACAGTAAGTGGAGATAAAGCTTTCAGTCTCATTAGAGGCCTTTCAGAAACCACAGAGTACCTCAGATATAAGAGTTTCTCCATTCTTCAGCCAGCTGTACGAGGGTTTTGGTTTCCCATTGGCTTTGCACTCCCAAAACAGATTCTCTTCAATGGACAATGATGTGTCCGTCATCGTCTGCAGCCAATGAGGCGTGGCTATGGAAAGAAAGCATATTAATAAATCAAATGAATGAAGGGTCGATGATGGACAGATACAAGAACACACATAAATGAAATGTAACACTTGCATATTTAAACCAGCCATATTACCCCAAGGCTAATGAATTCAAAGGCCTTGATGACAGAAACAATCAAAGTAAAAGTTCACCAAATAATGAAATATCTGTCATCGTTTTCTCACCCTAAAGCCTGTGTTATACTTTCCGCATGAGCAATCCGTATGCGTACACGGACAGTGCGGACGTGGACTACTTGTATTTATACTACCGAGCGCATACGCTGATGGTCCGCTCTGCGGACGTGTTCCATACATGTACAATAGATCGGCTTGAACAGTAAACAAACATGTGAACAAACAATTGTCCAGAGTTACTGCACATCTGGCTGTATTTATATTGTTTTATCGACGGATTGTACAGGTTCGAGTAGCAACGGGCTTCTTCACACAGCCCGCGCATGTGCAGTTGGTGCTTTTGTAGCCTACTGACCACGCGTACTTGTCCGCGTGGTCACAAAAAATGATGATGATGTGGCTTCTTACACAGAATAAGGAATGCAACATATTTCATAGTATTTAAGCAGTGATAAAGGCATTGCATTATAAATATACTTTATTTTAATGAAAATTATAATAATAAGAACTCAGATAAACCATATATTGCCATAGTCGTGTGTTTATTAGTCACGTTGAATCAATGAAAGCAGTTGAATCTTCTGTTTATTCAGCTGCAGCGATAGGCATTTTCTGGGTTTCTTCTGCGAGGCGTATTTGGAGTTTCAGCGCGAGAGCGCCCTCTGGCCTTTGGATGGAGATTTACTGCTGATCACAGAACCGTGCTTCACTGAAAGATACGCATGACAATCGCAGCTTCTGTCGAATCGCGATCTCGATTCCATTACGATTTATCGTGCAGCCCTAACGCATACCATAGCGGACCCTAGCGGACTAACGCGCGTGGAAAGTATAACACAGGCTTAAGGGTCATTTCAAACCCGTATGACTTTTCGTCTGTGCAAAAATAAGATGCTAGGCTGGTTGCTCTTTTTACAATAAAAGTAAAAAAAAAAAACTCTAAATATAGCCTACCGTCAAAAGTTTGGGTTTGGTTTGTAAGTTTTTATAATGTTTTTGAAAGAAGTCTCTTTCTCTCTTATTTGAAGAAAAAATACAATAAAACAGCAATATTGTGAAATATTATTACAATTTAAGATAACTGTGTTCTATTTGATTATATTTTTAAATAATTTATTCTTGTAATGGCAAAGCTTAATTTGAAGACTCCATATATATATATATATATATATATATATATGAACTATTCCTTCAAAGTTCCTTGGTAACAGACTTTTGTAGCAAATCTCAACCCACATTCACCCAAATTGCTCAAATCTCACAGTGTGACCCCTGAACCCCTTCTGATTATTAATCATTATTATCGGAAAAGGCTGCAATATTAGAACCACATAAGCTGCTTCACCAGCTCCAAATGGCTTGCCATACACTCCCTCGCTTGTCTGTATAATACTGAAAGCATGCCTGACGCTCCTATAAAAACAAACAATAGACGACCCATTTCACAAGAGCCATGTGAATATGAATCTCACTACTGAAGTGAGACGCCCAGTGAATATGTCAATTCTATCGCACTACGGGTACACGCTCCATTCCATGCTACAAATCCTTTGACCTCCTTCTGGAAGCTTTATTATCCTTTCTGCTGGCAAACACTCCACTGCCACGTACAGTGTCTTGAATTCAATTAACAAATTCATATGATTGCATTTCTTCCCACAAATGTTAATTTAAAAGGCCCAGGATAAGACCTACGAATCCTTTAAGACCGACACCAATCCAGTGCTTTTCAAACTGCTTGTTTTTTTGCGGGAAGTCAAATAGTTGAATAGAAAATCTACTTTGGCAGGGCAAGCTCCCTTTTTCATGTATCCTACAGAATTGTATTACAGTTTCACAGCACACAGATGCACAAATTGCATTTAGGCAGTCAGTGCGAATACAGAAAGTCCAAAAAGACTGCTGATTGTGTGTTAGATTTTACTAAGGGTACAAAGGGTATAAAATTATTAATACAACAACGCCATACATTTCAAATTAAGCTTGACTTTTTATGGAATGTCACTGTGACCTTCTACAATGAGGTCCTCATTGCAGAAGGTCACAATCACGTGCATCATGAAATGTCATGTCTCTCAAGGACACAAGTCAAATGAGACACTGGTTGTGACATGTTCTCACTGTGAGTTATGACACAAATGGAATGGCGAGGTTGAGTGCAGTTTTACATGGCATAATGACAGTGGAAAAGTGTCATAATGCCACTTGAGGTAGTTTAGAACTTTACAAGCTGCTAAAGAGTCATATCAAACTTACATATACAAATTTTCTTTCTGTCACATGAATATTTCTGATAAATGCTTAACTCTCAAAGGTAAACATTGCTTTAATTATCGCCCCACCTTTTTGCCTTAAAATAGCTTAATAATAGTAAAGATATAAAAAATACAATAAATGAATATAAATAAATTATTTAAAATAAAGTTTTAAATAATAAAACATTTTTCTTTATTTAAATTTATATTTCTACAGTTGCATCTGCTGCAATCTCTGCTAAAGGGAACTATAATAATTTATTCTGTGTTCATTTTTCTCAACAGATAAAACACAAAACATAATGGTCTTTTTGCATAAATACAATTTACATTCTATAAAACTCCTCCAAATAAATACATATCTGCAGTAACAACCAATGCCACTATCCACTGATTTATTACTGCAGATTCAATGCAGTGCAGAAATGCCATATGGTAACAGTCATGTTTTTTGTTTTGTTTTTCAAATTACTGTAAAGCTTTATGAGACAAAGCTGATCTGTCAAAAAAGGCATCTATTTATACTTATCAAAGAACTAATTCCAGAGGTAGAAGAAATGCATGCATATGTATAACAATAAATTTGTTGACAAGGGTGTTTATGATAAATGTTAAAAGGAAAAAGCTGTAATAAATAAAATATACATAAAAAATAAATTAAATAATAAACTAGAAATTAAAGGTGAAAAAGATCAACTCACCATGGAAAGACAAACGACCCCTCGCTGCATTCTTTCCACGACTGTTTTCCGCTATGCACTCATATGTCCCTGTGTCCTCTTGTTGAAAACTCGGAATCTCCAGAATGGCGTTAGAATTTTTCAGTTTGACTTTGTTTGGGAATGAAATGTCACTGGTTCTTCTCCAGCTGATCTTGGGAACTGGACTGTGAACCCAGAACAAAGCCACCATTAGAACATAGATAAATTCATTTGAAAGACACCTTTATCTAAAGCAAATATACTTTTTTAATCAGTATGTTTATTCCCTGGGAATCAAATCATTACCTTGGCATTGCTTTTATCCAAAACGACATATATGTGGACCCTGGACCACAAAACCAGTCATAAGGGTAAATTTTTCGAAATTGAGATTTATACATCATTTGAAAGCTGAATAAATAAGCTTTCCATTGATGTATGATTCGTTAGGATAGGACAACATTTGGTCGAGATACAACTATTTGAAAATCTGGAATCTGAGGGTGCAAAAAAAATCTAAATACTGAGAAAATCACCTTTAAAGTTGTCCAAATGAAGTTCTTAGCAATGCATATTACTAATCAAAAAAATCTAATCATTTCATGGAACATGATCTTTACTTAATATCCTAATGATATTTGGCATAAAAGAAAAAATTATAATTTTGACCCATACAATGTATTTTTGGCTATTGCTACAAATATACCCCAGCGACTTAAGACTGGTTTTGTGCTCCAGGTTCACATATTGCATTCAAGCTATACATTTAATTATTATGTGAAGGTCTTACTTTTACATTTATGCATTTTGCAGATACTTTTATTCAAGGCATTCAAATATTTAATCAAACATGCATTCTGTAGGAACCAAATTCATGATCTTGGCGAGGCTACCACCATGTTCTACTAGCTACAGGAACTTTTTCTCACTCACAGAATTCCATCTGTGGAATTATAAGGTTAATTCCAGAATTATGGTTTAACATAATGTTTGGTGAGAGGAAATCAATTTGGCATAAGCTTTTATCCAAAGTGGCATACACTGCATCAAAGTTATACTTTTTATTACTATGTGCAGATCTTGCCTTTACATTTATGCATTGGGCAGACACTTTTAATTCAAAGCATTCGAGGTATTTTACTAATCATGCATGCATTCCCTTGGAACCAAATTCATAACCTTGGCACTGCTAGCACCATATTCTACCAGCTACAACTTTTTTTTTCATTCACACAATTCCATTTGAGGAATTACGGGTCAAAATGATAGCCGATGTTTAATGTTGAGTTTGGTAAGATGAAATCAGTTTGGCAGTTGCTTTTATCTAAAGTGACATACATTGCATTCAAGCTATGCATTTTATTGTGCAATGTAATTATTACCAGTATGTAAGTTTAGGGTTAGTCATTTTTTTTTATATAAAAGATCAGATACCTGCAGCTTAGGAGCATAAGAGACTTAGCAACGTTAAACAATCTTATTGACCCCAAACCTTTATGGTAGAAATGATTTAATCTGCATCTAACTTAAGCATTTTGATCTGTTCATGTATTTCCTAGGACTCAAATCCATGACACACCATCCTGGCGTTGATAGCATCATGCTCTACCAGCTACAGCAACTTTGTCTGAGGAAGTGAAATTCCATAATGTTTGGCAAAAGAAAATCCATTTCCCCCTCATTTCTTCAAAGCTCTACCCTATTAAGAAAATCTGAGTGTGAATGGATCTGATTCATGTTTAGATCCGGGGTGACGCGCTCCTTGTATGTTGTGAAAAGCTATCATCTCCTATCACTTTTGAAAGCTATCATTTTTGAAAACCTGCATTACCCCCTTTCTAAACGACAACCCTTCTGCTCTTCATTTGAAAAGAAGCTTGCAGCTCTATTTCCACACTATTTAAGGAGTAAATCTTGCAGGTCATTGCCCTTTGCAAAGCGGGCCATTATGGTAAAAAGCTCTCTCTAAAAAAGCTTCCGTGACAGATTGCAAATCGCATTAAGAATGAACCTGAAGTGCTGATCACAAATTTGGTGTATTTTATAAAGCAAGATAAATAACGCAAGTGTGTGAACTCAGGCAACAGTTTGCGTCAGAGAACGCAGACAGACGCAGATGTGTGCATGCTGGACTTACTTTCCCAGGGCGAAGCATTCTAGCTTCAGTGTGGATCCTTTAGCAGCTGGAATGGTGTCGGGGAAATGAAGCTCTATTTTGGGCTCGTACTCTCCCATCGCTCCTGCCATGGGCAGACAATACAGCACAGATGCATATGGCTTTGTCATTCATTATTTATGATATACAAGCTTTGTACTCCAGAATACAAGCAAAACAACAACAAATGGCAAAACACAAAGCCCTGTCAATGAGCAGGGGAGCTGAGAAGATTGTGCCAAAAATACAGAGACATGTTATTAAAGATTTATGGAAGACACATAATAAAAACCGGATCCATCTCAAATGGAAATGTGGCCTCCTTTGAGGCATTGTCAAGGATGCAGGTTAGTGTTCTTAACAGAGGCAGTTTAGCTTTCAAGACAGTGGCATAAATGCATCTCTGACATTTACGGATGAACATCTCCCTAAAAATGTCACAAGCTTCTTGGACCCAAGTGAGATATACTGTTAAAAATCTGTGAAATCTATTTTAAACGCCAAAAACAAAAAAAAGAAGCTCTGGTTGCCAGAACTTTACCATAAAAAAATATGCTGCCATTTTTTATCAAACATTTTTCCAAGTTCTACAGATTGAGCTTACATTTACAGTTAAAAACATATTTCATTAACTAAAAAGGTTAAAAATAATGGTAAATGCTAAAATATGTTTTTAACCTTTATAATATACACAGAGAATTCTGGGAATGTCAATTCACGTTTTTTTCACTGTAAGATGATTTGTTCTTTTTCACTTTCAAAAACTGTAAATTTAACAGTATGTTACTGTAAAATTACACAAAATATCCCATTAGATCATTACAGTTTTTCACTGTATAGAGGCCTGTTCACACCAATAATAAACGATTACTATAAAGATAACTATAATGAGAACTATATTAGCGTCCACACCAATGCACGATAACATTGTTTATTATGAGCACATGCTGCAGTTTTGTCACCTGTCAGTTTAAATGTTCTAAATTTTCACAAAAAAATAAAATAAAATTCTGATCGGATGTTAATGTTTTTTGAAAGTGATTCCAACAATATGGTTCCTCTGTGCTGCTCCTGTTATAGTTGTTGTAGTTTATTGTATTACATTTATAACGATTTTAAAACTTTATCTTTATTGTTATCGTCCTTGGTGTTAATGGGGCTTAAAAAGAACATATAGTTTTTATCATAGCATTTTTATAATCTATTACCATTAAAATTCTGATTCTTTTTTTACAGTGTATATATTGCACCTAAACCGTACAGTATTTGACAGACACCTCTCTTACCGTCATTTCTCAGCACTAAAGGAGTTGGCGAACTGAACACCCTCTCCTTGGTAATAGTGTTATTAACCACACAGGTGTAATTCCCAACATCGGACGGTTCCACTTTAGCTATATAGAGATTCCCCGTCTCTTGGGATACAAAGCGCCGGCTGTCTTGCTGGACGAAGTGAGGGTACTCACTGAAGACCCAGGTGAATGTGAGCTCTAGAAAGATGTCAAAAACAGAGCATTAGATCCTGACACAGACATTTATACTTTCAGAAAGGTGTTGAGTCACTTTGTTCAGCAGACTATAATGTCGGCTCAAAAGCGCATACAAAGTGTCTGTGTTACACCACTCGCTTCGCCTTGGGCTGACCTCCTTAGGGCAGGTAAGGCTCAGTAAACAGAGCGACTCTTCCTTTGTGATGCAGCAGGAAAAGGAACGAAACAAACTAGATTAAAGCACCTCACTGGCACTCTTATGACACATGCCCTGTCCGGCTTCACCGTGGCTGGGGACGAAGGTTTCTCTGCTGGCATCATTCATGCATGGCTGGCTCTTACTGGAAAGGGCTGAACCAGAGAAGACCAAAGGCCCTGCCACAGTGCATTAGCGTGTCATCTACAGGAGACTGAGAGGGGGAAGGGAATGGGAAAGAGTGGCTCATGTACATGATGCAACTGTTGGAAAGGTGTATGGGATGGCTGCCACTTAAAAAGTGTCCCCCGAGACTACGCCACCCATCCTAAGAAGGGGAAACACACTGGCAGACTGGCTGTCGTGAAGCTGAAAGCAATTCTTTATGATCAGGTTGGCCCGGGAATCCCTGCTTCAGAGTTCTGTTAGCTTAATAAGAAGCGATAGTGCTGAAGGTAGAGGAATTGAAAAGATAGAAATTGCAGTGGTTACTGAAACATGCTGTTCAGAACTACAATGGGGGATCTGCGTTTTTATGAGGGTGTCTGATGTTAGAGGCCTCCACTGAGAAAAACGGGGCAATCATCGGTTATATGACACGATTTCTGTATTGTGATACACAATATCAGAGCCATCTATGCTCTATTCCGGCATTTTAAGGAAGTGAGGCATAATAGAAATGCTGGAAAAATTGCCAACAGCTGGAAAATAATGACAGACAAGGTCAAATTCAAGAGATACTTGTTCTGAATGTACTAGATGTGCCACCATTCAGTCTTTTCATTCAATATATCCATGTCTATACATGTAATTCATAGAATTCAACAACAGAAAAAGGCACACAATTGAAAAGGCACATTGAAAATGTATTTTAAAAAATGTATCAAAAATACATTTATTTAATCATCTGAAATCATTCAGAAATAATTCTATTATGCAGATTTGTAATCAATGTTGAAGAAGGTTGTGCTACTTAAACTTTTTTGTGGAAACTGTGATACTTTTTTTTCAGGATTATTTAATGAATAAAGCATTTGTTTTGTAACATTATAAATGTCATTACTGTCATTTTTAATAAATTTAACGATTCTTTGCTGAATAAAACAATAAAACAAATTAATAATAATAAATCTTACTGACCCCAAACTTTTGAACTGTAGTGTATAGTGGATTTTAGCAGATGTAGAGCAGAGAATCAATTTGATCGCATACTATTTTTCAATAGAGAACATAGCGTTATCCTTGAAAAAAATGTTTTGAATATTACTAGTGTAGAACAATATAGCTTAGTCTACTATGATAAAACAGGTTGGTAATAATAACCAATTTGTTTTTTGAGTTCAGCAATCTCAATAGACAGCTAGATCATGGGTACTTTGATAAAGCTTTTTTATCTAGCAGGAAACTGCAAAAGTGGAGCAGAGAAAACTTGCTTTTAAAACATTTGATCACATGCTATTTTGCCAAAATTAACATTCAGCATTGCTCTGGGGGAAAAATAGTTGAGATGTTGCAAATATTACTAGTGTAAAACAATACAGCTTCTTCCACAACGATAAAACAGGTTGGTAATAATAACCCATTTGTCTTTTGAGTTCAATATGCAGCCTAAATCTAAATAGATAAAGAGCAACTACTGTATATTGTAATACTTAAACTTATGCACAGCAAAAAGTTTTATAATAGAATCAGTTGAAAATGTGCAAAGCTTAGCATTCTTGTTTGCATTTTGCAGTGATAAACAATTGATTAACTACGCTGCACAGAAGATGCATTTGTCTAAAAAAAAAAAAACATGTTTCTCATCTAATTGGGTTGAGAATTCAATTTCAGGTCTTTATTTCCATTTGCCTCCAGATTCAGGTCTGATTGAAAAGAAAGTGATGCAAACGAGAAAACAAATTGAAGCCAAAGAATCAATGGCAGGATCTGCGATCCATAGTAAATTAGTTTCTTTAGAAGGTCTAATGCTAACCAGCATGCTTACTCTGAGTAACAGAAACGTGTCTTTTCACCACAAAGTGTGTTGATTAAATTTCTGCCTTTTCCAGCACTTTTGAATGATTTATTTCTGGCTTTTTAGTCATATTTAGCCAATGTTTTCAATCACTTGTGACATTAAAGCCAAACATAAGAATATTCTCACATGAAACTCTCCTCTTCTGGGTTCTCTAATAAAACAAATGCTTAATTACAGATTTATCTCAGCAAACTATAATTGCCAAGCCTATGAAACCAATTCACATCTTCTAAATTCTGACATCTCATTTGTCGCCATAATAGTCATGACCTCTAATTGATATTGATGTCTCTCACTGCCTGGTTCTTGTTTGCACTTGGGGTCTGATGACATCTGTCCAATTACAGCTGGTTGAATTACAACCTCAGTCTTGTGTAAGGATAGGCGCTGTATGCCTAAGAGAAGCACAATTAACATGCATGCATTTCCGCCACTTCTGGTTCCAGCTTGTGAAACAGCATTGGAGTGTGAATTTCCTTTATCACACTTCTTAAACAGTAGAGTAAAAACAGCCTGTATCAATGGAGGCAACAAGAAACAATGTTGTTGTTGTTTTTTTTTTTTTTTTTACAACTTTTCACAAACAGTTCATCTAAAAAAGCCCTACCGCCGTTTCATATAATTTTCCAGGAAAACAAGAAAAAATGGTTTCATGTCATTCAATGGGATGAAAGTAAGCAATTTAAGGATTTAAGAGCAAGTACATATGTGTGTAGGCAGCACTTCACAGATTCTGACTGCTTTTATTCAAGTCGAAAGTGAATTGCTGTTTGCAACCCATTTTATTTCCATAATTTGACATTGTGAAGCAGGATAATAAACAAGAAAAATAAAGTAGGGCAGGACTTTTATCCATTGGGAATTCATAGTTGACCTGGCGGGCAAAACATCCATAGAACTGCAGCATAAGCCTGTCAATTTTCTATCTGTTCCAATCCAAAAAAATATTTAGATCACCTCTCAAAAGAATAAAACAAAAATATGTGAACAAAATGCAAGTTTTGGCCATTAACAATCCATATAAAGCACCAGCCGCAATATTTCAATCACTAAAAACAGCGGGACATTCTAAAACGTTTAATGTGAAAACATTTAAAGGTATATCATGAAAATCTGACTTTTCCAGGTTTTAAGTGCTATAATCAGGTCCCTGGTGCATCTACCAACCAAGGAAACGTGAAAAGCCTTTTTCTGCAAGCGTTTGAGAAAATGAGCGCGTCTGATTTCGCTCCCTTGGTGATGTGGCAAAGGGCCGCTTTCTGTCCATGTGCTTCAGATGTGTGCACTCAGAAAACCGTATATCAGAAGTTTAAACTAGTATGGTTTAAAACGCATTATCAGCGCGATAAACATGATAATCAGAACCAAAACAGATGTTTTTTTAGCAGGTATGAGCTGTAATGGCTCAGCTCTATTCACGAAAGGGGGGCGGGGAGCAGCAGCTCATTTGCATTTAAAAAGACAGGCCCGAAAAAGAGCGTGTTTCTGTTTCCACTCAAAATAGGCATTTTCAAAATGATATAATAAATGATCTGTGGTGTATTTTGAGCTGGAACTTCACAGACACATTCTGGGGACACCAGAGACTTATATTACATATTTTAAAAAGGGGCATAATATGTCTCCTTTAAAGTGCCTTTAAAACAGTGATATTAAAAGATCAAATTCAGTACACACCTTATTGATGATGCATGCTTTATACAGGCAAGCAAATGAGCCCGGAACATGAACGCAATGCGCTAAATGGTTAAGTGTTTTCTTAATAATGTTATAATGTTTGGGAAAACATTTAATATTAAACTTTGTGCATTGCATTTATATTCTGAGTTCGTTTGCTTGCCTGTACAAAGTATGCATCATCAATAAGGTGTATACTGAATTTGGCCTTTAAATATCACTGTCTTACTACATTACTACTAAATGCAAACCTCATAAAAATAACTGGCGGTCAGTGGAGAAAAGCCTTGTTTTGCCCTCCATGTGGGCGTTCCTGTAAGGGTGTGACATCACATGAAAACTATGAACTGATTGGATGGTGGAAAGTGGGTGTCCCACAAAAGAATGTAGCCCAACTAAATGACTGAATTTGATTATTGGTCATTATGCAGTAACTTGTCTGACCCAGTGATATTAAAATGAAACTATTCAAAATAATTTTCTGTAATTGATATCAAGCTGAAATAAAATGAAATATAAATATTAGCTGAAAAAAATGTACTAACATTACTAAAAATAAAAAGCTTTATAAAATTTATAAAAATAACAAAATCAGATAACACAATTACTAAAACTTAAATTAAATATAAAATAAAAGCTGAAAATATAAAATATATGCTTGCAAATATTACTAAATAAATATAATGGTATATAAATAATACTAAAATAACACTGCTGCTGCATAACTGATGTCAAATGAAAAGCAATGCCATTAAAGAGGAAGAGCATTTCAAATATGAAGACAAATGTTTTGTTTGACTAACCAATGAACCATTTACAGTATATAAGACAAATTTAAATGGCAAGATATACAGACTCACCTCCAGAATGCAAAGGTGTGCCACATAACAAAACAACCCCTTGGCCTTCCCTCACATTCACAGCACTTCTTGTCTGCGTTTTGAAGTTTTCCAGATCTGTAACAGATTAAACATGGAATGAAATACATTTGCATGCATAATGAAAACAGCATTTCATAGTATAGCAAAACAAATAGAGACGAAACATCGACTGCAATCATTTAGTAGAGCTCAATATTTGAGAAAGCAAAAACAAGGAAACAGAATCAGTGATTGAGAATAATCCAAAGCATACAGTGGGTGTCTAACAATGCAGTCTAGTGAAACACTATGAGGGTGTATGAAAAAAGGGATGCTAACATCACATCCACCTACCAGCAGTAAGCCGCATCATTACCAGAGATATCTTAATCTCACCCACTGAGTCAGTATAGCTTCCCTGTCAATACATGTCCACACGATTCATCCTCACAAATTAACAGGAGGAGAGGAAGTTGGCAGCCGGCTCGTATACCTGGCATGATAAAAACCTTCTCCTTGTTTCGTGACAGAGAAGGCCTTCTGTAACCAAAGCCTGCTGTGCCAATTCCACACCCTTAAGCAAACAAGCCAAGAGCCAGGCTCCCCAACACAAACAATATAGAGTCAGTGTGACCAATAAGACAAATTACAGAGTAAGGAAAAACAGAAAAACAAAAGAAGCAGAAGAAAACATCAGGGCTTGGGAGAGGTGGTGGAAAACAGTGGGAAATATTAATGAGAGATTCCCGAAAAGAAGTTCCACACAGCCGGGTCGTACTGAGCTGTGGTGGAAGTGGAAAGAGCAGGACTCGCTCGGCTCATAGTAACAGAATGAATGGAATAAGAGCCACGGGCGCTGATTAATGGTCTCTTGTGTTAAAATCTATAAGGCTGGACTCACGTGATGGCTGTAGACTGTGCGGTAAGCCAAACATCTTCACAGTGAATGGCACTGCTTCATAAATGTCAAACATTCATATCTGGATGTGAAGGTCAATGAGTTAAGTGCTTATGGATTCATTTCCAAAACTCTTATCGATTCTTTCTTCATATGAGATGGTGGAACATTCAACTTCACGGTCCTGTTCATTTAAACACTCAAAGCTTGGCATACATAAGGTTTATTTAATGTTTTATTTTATAAGTTAATAAAAAGTTAATAAATAAAAAAATTAAACGTTTTATGAAAATTAAAATCCTAAAAAACAAAAACATCCACAATGTTTTAAATAATTTTTTTTACAAATTATTTAAAATAAAATAAAAACATCCACAAAATAATTGTTGATTTTAAAATATGGTTTGTTATTAAACTTTCAACCTTTACAAACATATTGACCATTAAAAAGGCCTCTAGATAGCAAAAACACTTGTATATAAAATGTAGAACTTTAATATTTTTATCTAATGTTGTTAATGCTTTAAATGATACCAGGCAGCACATTAACTTCTGCAGTCCTACTAAAACTAAAATAAACTGACTAAATGAAACTACAAAAAAAAGTAATAAAAAAAAAATTTAAAAAGTAACAAAAAAAACTAAATGATGAAATCTGAAAACTAACAAAAACTACACTAAATTAAAAGGCAAAAACAAATACAAAAAAAAAAATAATTAAAAATAAATTAAAACTATAATAACCATGTGGTTGTTAAACTGTTCTAAGTGGTAATATACAAAAACTCAAATTAAAAATACTTATGATCACCCAATCACAATTTAATTTTTATATAGGGTCTACTGGTTACAGATCTGAATGGGCTTTGAATTCTAGGGAGCTTGTGTGAGCCACAGTTTGTCAGGTCACAAATCTGCTCTGCTGCTATTGCACCCTTGAGAAAGGTACTCATTCCAAACTCGCCCCAGGAGAGGATTACACCAATACACAGCCAATAGAAAGCCACCATGGAATAAATCTCCCAATGACAATTTTTACAGTTAAGCATGTATTTCAAACTGGCTTGCAAACACATGATGCAGTTTTCAACAGCTGTCTGAAAGATAAGAAATGCCACAATGACATATTATCAAAGCCAGCGGCATTATCATCCTATTAAAATCATAATTCCCCTTTGACTAACCAATGATCAATACAGGAAATAAATGTTAAGCAAGTCCTGTTAACCAGTCCCCTGAAGTGAGATTCATTATCCCACCCATAAAGATGGGAATCTGTCTCCTAAGGGGATGTGGGATGCTCTGAGTATTCCCATGGTTGGATCAATAGTTAGATAGCATGAGAGTGAAGAGTCTTCACTGTCAGACAAAAGGAGTCCACGGCCAGGCGTGTTCTCATCTCAAACAATCCTTCTCCCAACTGATTTGAGCTTCTGATTTCTTTAAGCATGCAAGAGGCCAGGTGGCTATGGCTATTCTCATACTTGGCAGTTTACTTTGTGAAGCAGACAGCACAGATATTAATATGGCGAGTCAATACACAGCATACAAAGATGCTGTTGAAGCTGGTGACTAATGAGAATGAGTGATGGAGTTTGAAGTCGATGAAATGGTGCTTCACCCGGTGAAATTGTCACATTTGACAGCTCGTTTGATAGCTCTTTCTTCAGCAATGCCATGTGAATACCAAACATCAAAGCTGGTGCTTTTACAATATCGCTTATATTCAGTCAAACGCTCCTCCAGTTTGCCACTGCTTGGACAAATCGTGCCCCAAACTCAATGGTATTGGTTGAGCTAATGTTGCTATGTTGGATTCAAAGGGGTCATATGATGCGATTTCAATTTTGTGTTTCGTTGTGAAAGCGAAACTACTTTGTTTGGCCTTCCAAAAGAGTATGATATCCGTTTCGTCATGCCTGGAGCTGATCCGTGCTGGTCGCTGAGGAAATACAGCAACTTCGCGCTGTGAATCGCCAGATCGGCTTTCATCATGGACGAAGCCGAGTCCAGTCTGGGGTCTTCACATGTGGTTGCCACAAGCCCGCCGGCCGCTCCTTCATTGAATCCACCGGCCGCGACGTTCTCAAGCCCGCCGGCCGTCGCTCACTCAAGCCCGCCCGCCGGCCGTTGTGAAAGCGAAACTACTTTGTTTGGCCTTCCAAAAGAGGACACAACTAGAAATCAGTGGTTAAGTTTTATTTACAACTTATGTTTACAACAGTTCAACCCAAATATTCAGATGTGTGCAGCACATTTTGCGGAGGATGAGGACTGTTTCCTGATCCTCGTAAAAAGACAGTATAAGTCATTATAATCAGTAATTATGTCCCCACTGGATGCAACAAATGGTTCGTTTGTAATGGGTTTTATTGTTTTTGTCTTGTTGCGCTGGGACACAGGGCATCACAGTATGATAAGGGGCGTAACATTTTCATCACACGCTTGGGGTATTCAGTAGGGGTGCTCCGATCATGATTTTTGAGGCCGATCACAGAAAGCAGTATCTGCCGATACCGATCACTGATACCGATCTTTTTAAAGCCTTCTTTTTATAAT